>NC_091126.1:181994167-182178032 GCF_040183065.1 Periplaneta americana
TTGGTTTCATCAATAAATTCGTATTAGTTCACAAGTTATAGCTATCTCTTTTATTATACTTATGAGTGGAACATCCTGTATGTAACATGTTAAGGTCTGCCCACTATTAATGGACGAAATTTAATTTTTTCTACTCCATGCTCAGCTGCTTGCGCCAAGAAGTGGGTTAAACCTATTACGAAAGGCTTACAAACCCCAGTATGCTGAGCAGGTGCTTGTATGACAAGACTCAGAATGCAAAACTCTTTCAATGGTTTGATTTGGAGACGTTGAGACGTTGCCCCAAAGAAAAGTATGTAGGTCGTACAACCCTGAAACTTGGGATCATGGAAGATATCTGCCACTTTAATTGCGGCAACGAAGTTGAATTGGGCATATTCCAGAAGATGAGCATCACCCCAGGAAAATACGCAATGCCTGGTGTGAATGCTGAAGACGAAACCCGAATCCTGAAGGCCAACATACAGTGCACTCCTGAGCAATAGCAGCGAAGATGGTACCGGAGGGCTGTGAAAAAGAGAAAAATTGACCTCAAGACACAAGAAGAGGGCCTCACCTATGTTGCAAGAGGGTTTTAGGAGCATAAAAGTGAGTTATTTGTTACCTAGCTTGAACTTTAACTTTAACTTCATTTTTACTATATTTCAGTTTTTTCAACATTTGTCAGTCTTTGAGCAAGTAAAAAATACGTTTGGAATTGAGATATCGACTTCATTCAAACACCAAATTGAAGCTTAGACATAGAGCTATGTTGTAATCTAAAATCACCCGATTTAGTTCGTAGCAAAAGCATTGCCTGCCTATAAATAAAAAAAAATTAAATAACTTTTTACATGTTAGGAAAAAATTACATAGAAAATAAGTGAGAAATGCTTTTAAGTTCATTCTAGACTACAACATTCTTCATTGTTAGGGATCAATTTGGAGAAAAATGAATGATCTAAGTCAATTGGAAGCGAAGAAATGCCCGCCGAAAGAACATATGATTTTTTTTTTTTCGCAAAATTTTTGTCCTGTGCCCACAAAATAGTATTTTTTTTTCTGTTTCCTTTTGCAGTCCTTTCATTTAACTGAAAGAAAGTAGTAAGTGAATTTTGAATTAGATTGAGAAGGAATTGTAAATTTTTACTCCAAGAGTCGATGCATACCTCAAGCCAATGGTTCCCAACCGGTGTGTCGCGCAGCCCCGTGAATTGTGTCGCGAAATTTTGGAACTGAAAAATAAGTTTTATGCCATCAAGAAAGTCGCTTCACAATGATTTTTTTATTTACAACGAAGTCTTTGATATGATAATTTTATTTGAAATAGACTTTACCAATGAAACAATCTCATTTTAATTTTTTTCTCCCTGGCGATAATTCGAATGAAAGTGAACACTTGAAACAATGCTTAGTAATTCGTTTACTCTTCCCACTTAGTAATAAACAGAGTTTAGAATCGTCAGAACATATCGGTCAGTTTCAGTATATACGTGTGAGCGCGACTAGGCTATTTTATCGAAAATGCTTGATTTATATTTTATTGTGGATAAATTTTTAATTCGAAAAAGACGGTCTGAATCAAGTTCTGGGTTAGATGACAGCAGCTCTAATTCAAATAATGTGAGCGAAAATTCCCTTCAGGGTTCACAAAAACGCACCCTTTTTGTAAATATAGTGATGAATATTTGCAATATGGTTTTACGTGGTATGGAGATGAATATAAACAAAATCTCAAGTGTCTTATATGCGGAAATGTGTTGTCAAATCAGTCGATGGTGCCGAATAAACTAGAAAGACATTTAGAACTGCCGTTTTCAATGTCATACTTGTGTGAATCAGCATTTTATACCATAAAATATAGTGAAATCTAAACAAAGGAACAGACAGCTTCATCTTGAAGATAATTTACGTGTTGATCTGTCAATCATAAGATCACGTATAGATAAACTCTGTGCAATCCACAAAACGCAGACTTCACATTATTTCAAATAGGAGAGTTTTCAAAAACCACAATAAAAATCTTTTATCGGACATCCAGAATAGATAGGTTAGGATTTTTGACACATACCTTCGGTTTTTCCTAATGTCACTCAAGTTGCTGCTTGCTTTTTTTAAATTTTCGACTGCATATTAACACCGACCTATCTACAACACTGGATGTCCGACACTACATAGAAGTTCTGGCGCTGGAACGGTGTTCCGACAAATTTTTGTTGCATTCTTCATCATGGAACCGAAGTATGTGTGAATAATTATGATTTTAATATAATTTTTCTTTGAATTCCGCTTAGACCTTGAAAGTCTTAACTTAGTTGGAAGGAAAGGAGGTTAAAAACTACAGATTTCCCGTGTAGTGAACAGTAATCATCTTCCTGTCCGCTATTAAATATTCTACACAGAGATCCAAAACCATTTCCTTCAGAAGAAAAGCACTATTTTTATTATTAATAAAAACAAATAAGTGTGCCGCGATATCGTGGGCGTTCAGTATAGTGTGTCGTTAGTCAAAAAAAGATTGGGAACCAGTCCCTTAAGCAATTATTACTTGTTCAGTGAAGAATAATTTTCCAATGGATACCAGCCCACTCTGGGCTCCATGTCAATGTTAAAGCTGATATGTTAGTCAAGAAAGGAACTAAAATCAATATAAAAAGAGACTACAAATGTCATATGAATCTGTTAAACGAGTTATGAACAGGCGAATTAACTTAATCACAAAAATTCGGTAGTGGAACACCAAAATTAAAGATGGAAAGGGTTTAAATTATACATCTCGATTGCGGAAATTTTAAAATTAATCCCTGATCTACCTAAAAAATATTAATCTTGATCTACCTCAAAAATCCGCTGTGGCCATGTTCAGATTGGTTACTGGCCAGGATTGCCTCAGTAAACACCATCATTGAATCGACTTACAGACAGAAAGGAAGAGTATATGGACATGGAATACCTGGAAAATTGCGAACTTCTTCAGACTATTGGGAAGCAAGACGGAAGATAACTTCACTGTTAAATCCTCAGCATCAGATACACATACAATACGTTTATAATAACATCGAATTATTAATATTTCTACCACCACTACCATCACCGCTACTATTATTGCTATTAGGAAAAAATACAGGTAGTAACAGTAATAATAATTTAGGCTCCTTCAATCGTCGTCGAATTTTTTTACTTTTAAGGGAACAAATATTTGAAACTATAAGTCACATCACGACCTTTCATTGCTAGACCTGAAACATTAAAACCTCGCAACAGGTAATGACAGGCCAAAGAGATGAGGTCGATTTCTGGACGATTACACTCTCGACGCCGAACAAAGCAGAGGGGCAATTATAGATACCACTTCTCCATTTCTCATTGTGTGAGGAGCGGTTTGTCTCAGGGCCTGTAGATGTGCATGCGGCGTTACAAGTCCAAAGTTACCCTTACTCCTCAGAACATTATTTTGTAGAAGATTATAATTGTGTTCCAATGACTATTACACTTTTACTACGTCATACCACTTTTGACCAGTAAAACGGTACGAAAGGACGTCTTTCAACCAATCATGGCTGCTTATCGCACAATTTTATCGCGTCCCTAGCATTTGTTTAATTTTATCGCTTCCCTAGCATTTCTTTATTTTTATCACTAAACTAGCATTTGTTTCTTTGTTTGCCAACATTTCAAACTGCACTGGTCTGGACGTAAAAAAAAAAAAAACAGAAAATTACAAACCACTCCAGTCGATGCAGAGCAGTTTCAAATGACTCGCATTGGCATTCAAGAACAACAATTAATGAAGATCGCTGGTCATAGCTATGCATCTTCCCTGAAACCTTATTTATAAATAAATGAAGAGCACCATTCGGAAATCCTGAATAATTGAGGAATACATAATGTACATCAACGAGTTCCACTTCTTTTACGAACATGTCCAATATAACATCAACTGAACCACCAACCACTAAAACATTCAAATTTAAAAATTGTACTTTCAATAATTGTTCCTTTTAAAATTATTCATGTTCATTTTTTATTTCATTGTCCTTAATTAAAACTTTTCTTGTTTATTTTATCATCCCTAATTAAAACTTTTCGAACACTTGTTTCTATTATTTAGGTTATGTTATAGCTTCTGCTATATGATATTATGGATAGTCACGTATCAGAGATTGTTTACTACAAAGATGTATTGAAAATCATCTGTCAAGTGACGTTGATTACTGGGATCCGGATAATTGAAGTGGACAAACTCTTTTAATAAAAATGAAATGGAATTAACAAAGCCTTCTTGACTAGTAACCGGTCCACACCTGTGAGTAACGGTTAGCGCGTCTAGCCGCGAAACCAGGTGGCCCGGGTTCGATTCCCGGTCGGGGCAAGTTACCTGGTTGAGGTTTTTTCCGGGGTTTTCCCTCAACCCAATATGAGCAAATGCTGGGTAACTTTCGGTGTTGGACCCCGGACTCATTTCACCGGCATTATCACCTTCATCTCATTCAGACGCTAAATAACCTGAGATGTTGATAAAGCGTCGTAAAATAACCTACATAAAAAACTAGTAACCGTCCACAGAGTTCAATAAAGATTCCATAGTTGGCACAACTGATAACAAGAAAATAGCTAATCATAACACACTACTGCCATCTAGCGTAATATTTGTAATGTTGAGATGGTACAATAATACATTTGAAGACAATTGTATTTTCGTAAGTCAATTAATATTTTATTGCATTGGAGTACTTCGTTACTTCTAATCTTTACATACTTTCTTCTAATCGTGTAATAGTCAATTAAATCTCACTCGAGTTTTGATTTTCTCCAGATAAATCAAAACCTCTAGTGAGATTACTGTTGAAAAAATTCACAACTGCTATTAGTCAAAGTGAATTGAATTTGCACATATTTGTAAATGTCTAAAATACTAACAACGCAGTATAACACTCTTTCTTTTTCAATTGTATTATCTTCAACATTAATAATAATAATGACAATATAAACAACAGGAAGCATACCAGGTTTCTGCAACCTTGTTCTCTTAAAGCCGCGTCCAGACTTGCAACCGAACATCGTAACGCAACCGCGCTGTGTTCGTATTTGGACAGCGAACGGTACTTCGCAACTTTGGCGCGTAACGTGAGCCCGCAACCTGAGCGTTAAGCCTCGAACAGACATGTGCGCCCAAACCCGTATCGCAACCACGTCCCGCGCCAAGGTTACGCACGGTGATTGCGCGGTGAACTTTTCCAACCCGCGCCGGAGTCCGCAACACTTGTTAAATATTTAACATTTCGTTAAGGCAGTTTAACAGTAAACTTAACGGAAGAGATGTTTCATCAACTGTTGTTACTGCTAACATCATGTTAAACCCTCTGTTAAATCAACATAGCATACTCCCGCAGTTAAATCCTTAACGTCCTGTTACAGCGTGGATCATGGCTGGCAGGGAACATAAGTTACACGCTGCATTATTATATCGAGATATATTTGCAGTGAAAACAATTAGCTGCAATCACTACTTCAGCATTTTTAGTTATTCAGCATAGATATGTTCATAAATACTAAAATGATTCATATTAATATTAGCACTGCATCCACAGTCAGCGCGTCTGGCTGCGAAACCAGGTGGCCCGGGTTCGAATCCCGGTCGGGACAAGTTACCTGGTTGAGGTTTCTTTCCGGAGTTTTCCCTCAACCCAATACGATCAAATGCCGGGTAACTTTCGGTGCTGGACCCCGGACTCATTTCACCGGCATTATCACCTTCATATCATTCAGATGCTAAATAACCTAGATGTTGATACAGAGTCGTAAAATAACCAAATAAAATAAATAAAATAAATCCACAGTAAAGAGAAGATATGTGCTTATTAACGTAAGCATTTCTGTGATTATTTCGTATTAATACTCAGATATAATTGCAGATTTTCAAAACAATATTTCTTTATTTCACTGATTTAACAGTTCACATGTAATTATGACCAATGACGTGTGAAGATATGTTAGATATATAAGATATGAAAATAATGTTAACGCTTACCATTGCAGTATTCAGCATCAAAATTATTTTCATTTTCTATTGGTTCTATTTGATCCTGGATAATTGAAAGAATCTTCGTACAAATATCAACTTTGAGAGTGAAAGTACCACCGTCAGTTTTCAAATGTTCTACTGTATCTTGTGCATGACCCGTCTTAGCATTTCTTTTAATATTTTCATAACATTGATTTGTTTCATAGTTTGCGTTTTCACATCCAAATGGCGATTGAAAATATTGGGTTAAAGAGACCCATGCTTGTTCCTTTTTCCTAATGAAAGTTCCATCACTACGTTTGAGTTCAATTACATTCATATAATTGCCAGATCTACTAAAATAATTATATTTCTCATATGAGATAAAATTATTGCTCCTTACACTTTCTTTTTCTCGATTCCCGTTGTAATTATGTTAGTCTTCAATACTTCCATAATGTAAAAAAATACAATTCTCCGCTAAATAAATGACTACACCAAATAAAGGCACATTCAGTAAACTTTCATACAATCACTGCTTCTTTAATTCCTGTTACATTACTCTTAGCATCATGTTACCTATCCAATGTACCTCAAATGGTTGGTGAAACACTATTACACTAACAGGATGTTTAATTTTTAACACGTTAGTTAACATGCTGTTAGCGTTTATTTTAACGAAGTTTGGTGAAACTGGGCCCTAACCTACCAGCGTCCGCCAGTTCAGGTACTCCTACTTTAAATCGTGGACGTAGCTGCAGCAGCAGCCTATATTTATTTGCATTTTTCGTAAAAAAAAAAAAAAGAAAAGAAAAGAAACGGAAACAGAGGCAATAAATGTGGTGATTCAAATTTACTGGCTGACTTGAAGTTCAAAACAGTTGGTGAACATTATAAAATTTTACCAGAATGTCACCTACAGACTTTAAATATTTGGTAGGGCCTAAGGATGCAAAGAAGGATACCACATTCAGTTCAAGAAAAAGTGGCAGTGGCGGTGCGATTTCTGGCAACCGTACAATAATATGCAATAACATTGCTGAATCAACACACCAGACTAAAATTAGGTTAAAAGTCATAAATGAAGAATCTTTAAAGGACTTTGAAGCTAAATTAAAAAATGAAACCTGGAAATCAGTATATGTTAATGAAGATATGAATAGTAAATTCAATGCGTTTCATAATACATTTTTATATATCTTTGAATTCAGTTTTCTTTTGAAGCACAAAAATTCGCAAACATCTAAAAAACAAATGGAATACTTAAGAATCTCATGCAAAACAAAGAGGACCCTATATATTTAAAGTAGAAATAGTAATGATCCCAAATTATTAGCTCTAATTTCTGTAGTACAATTTTATGATCAATACAAACGAAGGCTTTGGAGAGATCACAGAATATCCCTCCTACTTGTAATTTTTTATTAAATGCTTCCAGAATTTTATCAGTTAAATTAAACACAAAGTAATCTTAAAAGCCACAAAACTTCAATTTAACAAACTTTTTCTAAACTTGAATAAAAAGTCTAAACAACTGGGAACATAATAAAAAACCGGAAAGTTTAGAAGTAAGGAACAAAGCTACACTCTTGTAACAAATAATACAAAAACATAAAATACAACAGAAGTTTCGAACATATTCAACAAATACTTCTTCTACTTACTGATAACCTAAACATCCCACAGAATAATAACAATAATAATAATAATAATAATAATAATAATAATAATAACAACAACAACAACAACAATAATAATAATAATAATAATAATAATAATACCTGCATACACATACATACACACATGTAAGTGTTCTGCCCATGGGCAGGTCTTTCATTGCAAACCCAGCATTCTCCAGTCTTTCCTATTTTCTGCATTCCTCTTATTCTTCACATATGATCCACATATCTTAATGTTGTCTATCATTTTATATTTTCATCTGTCCCGAACTCTTTTCCTGTTCACCATTCCTTCCAGTGCATCTTCAGTAGGCAGTTTCTTCTCAGCCAATGACCCAACCAATTTCGTTTTCTCTTTCTCATCAGTTTCAGCATCATTCTTTCTTCATCCACTCTTTCCAAACAGCTTCGTTTCTTATTCTGTCTGTCCACTTCACACGCTCCATTGTTCTCCATATCCACATTTCAAATGCTTCTATTCGTTCCTGTTCACTTCGTCGTAATGTCCATGTTTCTGCCCATGCAATGCTACACTCCGCACAAAGCACTTTACTAGACTCTTCCTTATTTCTTTTTTCAGAGGTCCGCAGAAGATGCTACTTTTTCTATTAAAAGCTTCCTTTGCCATTGCTATCCTCTTTTTGACTTCCTAGCTGCAGCTCATGTTGCTGCTTATAGTACATCCAAAGTATTTGAAGCTCTTCACTTGCTCTACTGCCTTATTTAGAATTCACAATTTTACCTTCTTTATATTTCTTGCGATAACCATGGTCTTCGTCTTGTTTGCATTTATTTTCATTCCATTCTGCTCGCAGCTGTCATTTAGCACCAATAGCATAGCCCTTAGTAGCATCTCCTCTTCTGCTAACAACGCCATAATCATCAGCAAATCTTATGCACTTCGTTCTTCTGGCTCCTACTTTTACCCCCCCCATGTTCTGAAAGTAGTTCTTTACTGAATCCTTCAAGTAGGTGTTGAACAGAGTATACTTCTCGTACTCCTCTCCCTATTTCACTTCCTTCAGAAATTTCTTCTTCTATCCTGACTTTGACTGGTTGTTTCATATATGGATTACTGAGCAGTTTCTTGTCTTTCCAATCCACACTTATTTTCTTCAAGATGCCCATCACTTCACTCCATTCCACTCTGTCAAATGCTTTTTCTAAGTCCACAAATATTATATAGGCCTACACTTCCTTATTCTTCTCTAAGTATCTTTCGCCTATTGTTCGCAGTAGTCCAATTGCATCTCTCGTAACTTTTCCTTTTCTGAAGCCAAACTGTTCTTCTTCCAATTGTCCTCACATCTTAGAATATACTGTAAACGTCGATTCAGTATTCGCAGGAGAATCTTCGCCGAGTGCCATATTAGGTTGATAGTCATGAAGTTCTTACACTTCTTGGCATTACTTTTCTTCGGTATTGGCAGCAACATCGTCTCCGTAAAATTTTCAGGACATTCGCCTTTCTCATATATTTCGTTACATAATGATAGAATTTCCTTCACTAACTCCATGGGGATTTCATCAACTCCTGCTGCTTTCCCATTCTTCATTTACCTAAGCGCTAGTTCAACTTCTTCTCTTATAATCGAAAATCTTTTTTCGTTTCCTGATACAGTTGTTTCGTCTTCTATGGCTAACTTATCTGGACGATTCACTGTCTCATATAACTCTTCTAGATATTTCGTCCATGTGTTCAGTATTCCTTGTTTGTCTTTTATTTCATTTCCTATTTCATCGTCTACCAACCACATGGATTTCCTGTTCGTAATTGTGAAGTCCAAACATTTAACTGTACATTAAATCATATCTTATTTTTGTCTCTAGATCCTCTACTTCTTCACATTTTTCTTTCATCCAGTCTTCATTGGCCTTATCAGTTTCTCTTCTTAGTTCGTTGTTTAGTTCCCTGTAGTTTTATCTATCTACTTCTGTGATGATGTTTTTTCATGCTCTCCTTTCCCCATCTTCTCCAACATTTTACCTGTGACCCAAAGTTTCTTCGTTCTCACTCCTCTGTATCCTATTGTTTCTTCTGCTGTTAGATGAGTTCAGTACTCATTAGCCTACGATTCTAATGTAGCGGCTTTTCGTTCTTCAGTTTTTCCATGTCAAATTCCGTCACCTGTCTGCCTATTATTTTCTTCAGACGACTATCTACTTCGCCTATTAGCACAACACGATCTGAGTTAATAATAATAATAATAATAATAATAATAATAATAATAATAATAATAATAATAATGCTATTTTTTTTAAAGTAGGCCTATCTGTTCTTACAACTTTGACAAATATTCAAATTTTTCCAACAAATCGACGAGAAATAATTACAACTGTAAAGCAATTAATATATAAAAATTCCTGGGGAATATTAAAAGCCAGTTCATTGATAATAGCCAAGCCCCTATATTATTTATGCAACTTTCCAGTGTTGAATAGTGTATTTCCAGAGCGACTGAAATATTCAGTTGTTATTCCTTTATTCAAAAAAGGGGATAAAACCTCGCCCGAAAACTACAGGCCTACTGTATATCCCTTCTAACAGTTATACAGTGTGAACAATAATTACGGAATATTGCTAATAACTTCTTAAATTTTAATTTTACAAAAAAAAAGTTTTATACAAAAGCTGTTGGGGATAAACCATGCAATATGATACCAGTGTTCGAAAAACGTTATTCGGGCATACAGAGTGTGACAGTAAATTTAATTTTTATATGGAACTCTATATATGTGTATCTAATGCTTACTCACTTCACTTGCGTGATTCGGATTCCGCATACTGCACATAGATGGCAGGACTGTGACCCATTTTCAAATTTCACACCACTTCGGCGGGCCACGTTATGCATGATGTGTATCTTTGAAGAAGTATGTCGTGTACTAGGGTGAGTGTAGTGTAGGAAATGGGTGAGGTTGTTGATAATGAAGGTGAGGAAGGAAGAAGGGGAAACCCGGTGCTGGCACGTAGCCTACTCCTGTCGAGTAGCACCAACGGGGCCGCCAGGCTTAACGTCCCCATCACTGTCAATAGGCACATATGCCTTCTCTTCATATGCACTGCGGAGGGATTTGGGGTTTAACAGGCATATTGGTGTACAATTTAGTGATTAGATGTTGTGCACCGCCATGACACCTAGTCACGAGGTAGAAATTTTACATGGAAATTTCTGACCCCGCCGGGAATCGAACCCGGACCGGCTAGTCTGGAGGTAGACTTGCTACCACAGAGTTAACTCGGCGGGTAAAATTTGTATGCATTCAAGCATAATATTTTATGGAGAATGGGAATATGTAAATTTTAATATAGTGTATCATTTAAAAAAAATTAACTTTACTGTCACACCCTTTATGCCTGAATATCTAACTTTTTTCGAACATTGGTATCATATTGCATGGTTTACCTCCAACAGCTTTTTGTATAAAACTATTTTTTGTAAAATTTATGAAGTTGTTAGCAATATTCCATACTTATTGTTCACTCTGTTTATTAAAGGGTATATCAACATCTTGATTGCTACAACATTCTAATTTCAGAACAATACTTTGGATTCAGAAAGAAAAATCAATTGAGCAAGCTTTGTTTAATTTAACTGATAACATTCTGGAAGCAATTAATAACAAATTACAAGTAGGAGGGATATTTTGTGATCTCTCCAAAGCTTTAGACTGCATTAATTATAAAATTCTACTTTAGAAATTAGAATACTATGTTATTAAAGGCATAGCATACCAGTGGTTCGAATCATATCTCCGAAACAGAAAAAAAAAAAGTTGAAATCAACGCATTCACTGACATCTTTAAATCTACTTCAACAAGAGGAAATGTTCGTACAGGAATCTCGCAAAGATCTCTATTAGGGCCTCTTCTTTTTTTAATTTTTATAAATGATCTTGGCCCTTAATAAATGAAACAGATTATCCTATACTATTCACAGGTGACACAAATATCATAATTACAAACAGCAACTTTGCCACATTCAAATATAAAACAGAAACACTTCTCCTTAAAATTTATGACTGGTTTACAGCCAATAAACTAGCTTTAAACATTAATAAAACTAACATAATTCAATTTAAAACTTCTTCAAATTTAATCTCTGAAACATGAGAGACAACTATCAACAATATACTTCTACTAGAAACAACAAAAACCAAATTTATTGGTTTGCATATTAATAATACATTAAACTGGAAACATCATATTAATGAAATAACCCCCAAACTTAGCTCAGCATGCTTCGCAATTAGGTCGTTACAACAATTTGTAGTTAGAAGTATCTTAAAGACAATATAGTTGCCTATATTCATTCCATTATGTTCTACGAAATAATATTTTGGGGGAATTCGACTGACAGTAAAAATATATTACAAAAATAGAAATTAGAATAATAGTTGGAGCAAAGGCTAGAGAATCGTGTAGACCATTTTTTTTATTTAATTAGAGATTCTGACTTTAACAAATCAGTACATATACTCTTCAATAAATTTCCTCTAATGTAAGAAAGAAGATTTTCCAACTAATTCAGCCATAAATGTATAAATACCCGCAGAAAGAGTGATTTTCAAACGTCATCATCAAACTTCTCATGCTATCAAAGGGGGTACGTTACATGACAATAAACATTTACAATAATCTTCAAGACATGGAGTCATAATCAATATCCTGCATTATTTAAGGTAGAACTAAAAAATTACTTAATATCTCACACTTTCTATTCTGTAGATGAATTCTTGACATTTCACATATTAGTAGTGTAAATATTTTAATACTATTAAATGGTAAACATAGTCCATTGTATAATATGTTATTGTCATTAAGGTATTAATTCTGAATATATTTCATATTTGCATTTTTATATTTTAAACGAAAGACTAACATGTTCTTATTCGACACTATAAAGCAGAGCCTTCTTCATTTACGTCAAACGTCATGTCTTTATTTCGCCTCCGCCCGCCTCCACTCAGCGTTGCCAAACCTACCCATGCTCCGGCTTGTAACTGAAGATGGCTCTGCTTTAAAGCAACTTTAAGAACATTATGGAACGAATAAATCTGCTTGTCCGTCCGTCCATCTATGAATTTTAATAATTATTATATTACATCTGTGGATAATATTAAGTTTCTTGAATTTTTTGTCTACAACACTTTACAATGGTAGGCCTATAATGAATTTGTTTTTAAAAAAAGCTAAATACCGTCATCTTTGCTATTTTTACAGCTTAGGTCTACATTGAATGTACATTGTCTCTTATCTATATATTATTCTCATTTTAACTATGGTACCTTTTAAGGGGCGGCCGGGTAGCTCAGTTGGTAGAGCAGCTGGCTACGGACTGGAAGGTCCGGGGTTCGATCCCAGGTGGTAACAGGATTTTTTCTCGTTGCCAAACTTTCAGAACGGCCCCGAGGTTCACTCAGCCTCCTATAAAATTGAGTACCGGGTCCTTCCCGGGGGTAAAAGGCGGTCAGAGCGTGGTGCCGACCACACCACCTCATTCTAGTGCCGAGGTCATGGAAAGCATGGGGCTCTACCTCCATGCCCCCCCAAGTGCCTTCATGGCATGTTACGGGGATACCTTTACCTTTTACCTTTTAAGGAGAAATGCTGTAAATGTTAGCAGAGTCTTTATTGCTCAGAAACAAGTTATTAGAACGATTTTGTTATTAAAAGTACAAAACCTTGTAAATTTTTCTTTTCTTTTTTAGGAATACAGAATATTGATATTTCTTTGTATAGCATATACTTCAATTTATAAATATTTAATGCTGTATGCGCATGACGAAACTGAATATAATAAAATATTACGAGTAAATTGTCATGATTATAATACACATAATGCAGAACTGTAAGCATAGAAAGTCACAGATAGAAGAAATATATGCCTCATTATTGTAGTACTTTATTATTTAATAATTTGAAGTCTAGGGAGTTGACCACGGTAATTGGCGGTGATTTAAACTCATTTCTTATCGGTGTATTGAGTTAAGTTCAATTAATAATTGAGAAGTTGAGAGTGACTTCAATTTTGTATTTCTAAGAAGTGTTAATTACTTTTTAGTGTTTGCGTGTATTTAATTATTGATAAGTAATTCATTATGGCGTGTGTTTGAATGAAGTGTAGACATCAGTAGTATGTATACAAATAGTTATTATTATTTAAGGGGTACGGGTTGAAATCCTGGTTGAGATTGGGACAAGTTACCTGGTTGAGGTTTTTCCGGGAGTTTAGGTCAACCCATTAAGAGCAATTGCTTGGTATCTTTCGGCACTGAATCCTGGACTCATTTCGCTGTCATTATCACCTTCATAGCATTCAGAGGCTAGATAACCATAGATGTTGATCAAACATCGTAAAATAACCCACAACAAAAAAAAAATACATCACTAGCGAAGCGAAAAGCACATTCGACCATATTGAAACAAAAGAAAATGCGAGCGGGGTTTTAGTTGGTACGTAGTATGTCTCCTCTCACATTATTTATCCCCTCATCTAGTCCACTCCAACCTTGTCTCATTCCTCGGCCTTATGTCACTTAGCTATCCCCTCATCTAACCCATGAAACCTCTTAACTCGCAATATGTACGCAAATAAGCTGCGTTGCAAAATGATTCAACCCCTATACTTATGGCAAGTACGGGTTTCCGATGTTAATCTAGGTTATAAAGGCTTGAGGCTCCAGGTTCTATTCGGGCTCCTCAGTAGATGATGGAACCTTACCTGCAGGGCCAAGGAAGAATAGCCATCTGTTAGCGTAGGATTAACGTCAATTAGTCAATCAATCAACCATCAATCAACACCCATTCGTCTGTCTGTGTGGGCAGTGAACATGGAATGGACCGAGCAAAACACGTTGCACTTTATGAAATTATACAGAGGTAAAGACATTTTGTGAAATGCCAAATACCACAAGGAATTTTAACAATAGTTTAAGGAACGATGCTGGGGAGCAGCTGGCGACCGAGATATTACGACCGAGCTTTGCGGACCGAGGCGCGCTGCGATCCATCGCTTGTCGGTTTTTCTGCGTAACAATCAAAGGATCCAGAGCTCTCAAGTTGCAATACGTGTGGACGCTGACACAAATACGTTGGTCTGCGCATGCTGACGTCACACTGGGATGCTAATGATTGCGATTTGAATTTTATTGTTTCCGAATTATTATTAAATTCATCAAACCATGCTGCACCAGTACCATGTTCATGCATTACACTTATTTATGATTATTTTATGTTCAACTTCATTATTATTATTATTATTATTATTATTATTATTATTATTATTAGCATCATCATTATCGTCATCATTTATATTAATACGACTATTTTATTGACACTTATTATTTCCTGATTTATTGTAGCCTAGTATTATTTCTTTATTCGAAGTTTTTCAGAATTTATATCGGTTATGCAATAATCCGTAGAAAATGACTGTTCTAATGCAGACAATAAAGATATAATAGTTTATAATGTAATCCGTCTCACTGGATAATTACTTTTTCAAGTTTCGTGTGGTTTAATTTATTTAGAGACGTCCTATTCAATCAATACGATCCAAAATTGTAACATCTCTGTTAATTCACATTCGGAAACCAAAATCACTGTCAATATACAAAATATCACTGTCAGCAATACGAATAATCAGTAAGTATAACGTTATTGGCATGTAAAAGTATCTCAATAATATGCTATTATAGTAGCAAGTATAAATAATAATTATTATTGGTATACACACTGCTGATGTCTACACTTCACTCAAACACACGCCATAATGAATTAATTATTAAAAATTAAATACGCGCAAACACTAAAAAGTAATTAACACTTCTTAGGAATACAAAATTGAAGTCACTGTCAATTTCTCAATTATTAATTGAACATAATTCTTACCATACACTGATTTACTGGCAGTTATGACATAATTCCTTGCCTTTGAATATTATTATTTAACTTTGAAAGTATTTTATCAGGAAGTTTAACTTATTCCATCTCACGTGGGCATACATCGTTTATGAAGCCAACATCACTACACAAGACTGTTTTTGAGAGTAACTTCAACAACTTCCTTCGATTTCCACATTTTACATAGTTTTCTTCATTAACACTGCTTGAAATCAATGTATTTACAATGCAGTAGGGAATTGTTGCAATGTAAAGTACAAAATCTGAAGGGAGAGTAAAGTCCTCCTCGATTCAAAGTGTCATAATAGAATATCTTGATTGTTGGTTTCTTTCCCTACCAAGTAGGCCTAATCAATACAAAGTGAGCAATGCAACTTTGAGGCTTTGAGGATACCTTGAAAGAGGCATAAGCTGATATGTTCAGAAGGCTGGATGTATCAGCTTCAAAGCTAAAAGTATCAGGGTCTAGGATAACTCTAAACATTGGAGCTACCGGTATATCTACCATTTCGTTTTTTCTAGTTCTTTATCGTGTGCTGTTTCAAATGTTTCCGAGAAATTCAGACTTCGCTGAGTTCATGCCAAAACTTTAATAGAAAGACTCAGTATAGATTGTCAATACGCAAAGCAAGGCTTAAATCGTATACGTACACCACGCGCTCGTAAGAAGACTGATGCCTGATGCATATGTTGCCAAGTTTCCGTCTTCCGAACTTCTACTAGAGTCGACCATGGTTAAGTGCGTAATTATGACCGCGTTGCCGTTTTATTTGTGCTTTAGAGAAAATATCTCTACTTTTACGAGGAAAACTTTTAGCGGCCATGAAATTACCTATTCACCGCTTTCCTCATATTATTGTTTAACAATATTATGAAACAAAAACTATCATAAGGGCCATGACTGACAGGATCATCTTGGCTGTCTGCGCAATCGCGGACTTTGTTAATGAAAACCTAAACTAACCAAACCTAACCTTCGTACAATATGCAAGTTTTGTAACCGGAGCAAGACGGGATCTTCTAGACTTGATCTGGAATGTACACAAGTAGGATCACGCTGTCACTGCATGAGTGGTCCGTGCATGCGCCACAGCAAAGCTGTTCCTGTCGCGAGACCCTCATCTAAGCCACGTAATCTACTCGCAATATTTACGCCAACGAGTTAGAAAGAGAAAGATATAGAGTGGTCATTGCGCCGCCATGTTTGAAGAAAATTGAACGACCGTCCGCCATTAACTTATGCGCCCAAAACAAAGTGGGCGTGGCAATAAGTGACATTAGAATCGTCAGCTGTCAAAATTTCGTTTGCATAAATCAGTTAAACTGAAGTGGAAAAACCTAGTATTTCGTCAAATACGTAATAGGAACTTAATCTAAACTTATGTACGCTAAATTTAAAACACTTGAGCTATACCTAGAAGGAATGCTTAAAAGAATAACCTAAGCAAAATTGTCATTTGTATGCCAAGAAGTCCTAGCAAATATACTCAAAAAATGTTAATATTCCTAGGTTCTTTTAAATGCGACCTGCAAGATTGCCTATAAAATGAACGAGTATGATTCGGATGATTTTATTAAATTGTTTTCCCAGTCTCTATACGTTGCAAAACTATTTATTATACCATAAGATATAGAATGAAAGTAGGCCCTAACAACTGCAGTAAACAACCCTTACCTCCAAGCTTGTAACTTGGGTAAAACATGACCACACACGCTTTCAGTTTTTTTTCAGTAGAGTATAATTATCGAAATGTGAATGTGAGGCCAACAGCCGACTGGTCTGTCTGAGCCTTTCAAGAGCTGTGGCATCACAGATTATTATTAGTGTATAATTGAGCACCCACGTACAATAATGGGGTAAGTAGTTACGAAATATATTCATACTTATCCCATTATTGCACGTGGGTACTCAATTATGTTCTTTTACGTCTTTCCAGTCAAAATACTAACAACAATGCGACCTACTCCAGAGTTTTGCGTTATTTTGGATGCGAGTGTCGAAATACAATTTTAATATTTGATTGCTATTACTAGGTTTGAAACGGAATTGTAGTGGTTTTATCCGTATTTAGTTTAACTTTATTACTAGTGAACAATTTATTTGATTAATCGTGTGTCTTCGAAATAGGCCTACTTTTCATAAGCTACAGCTCATCGTCTTCTATAAGCAGTAAGGACGGAAGGAGCAGAAATAAAGGATGCCGGTGTCGAAATACAATTTTAATATTGTATTGCTATTTGTTTTTCACTGGGTCTGAAGCGGAACTGTAGTGGTTTTATCCGTATTTAGTTTAAGTACTGTACATTACCAGTAAACCATTTATTTTGTTTATATCGGGCGTTGTTACACATTTATGCATGAAAGAAATGCTGCTAATTAACAAAACTATGGACTTAACTTCATAAAATTTACATGAAATATGATATATCAGTTGTCTTTTTCCTTTTGACATTGCAGTTATATGCAGCACACACAACAGGCATGTTTTTTCTTTGTTTTTTTGTAGTTCTTACCTCCGTTATACATCATTGTAAGCAGACGAATTTTTACAAAGGTGGGCGCTTAGTTCATATCTGCCGTGTTTCGCGGTGGCACCGCAAAGAGCGCTGTACAGGACAACATGGCCACTCTATATTCTTCTCTTTCTAACTCGTTGATTTACGCAAATACATCTTGTCGCTAACAGTGGTGCTAACTCTCAGTAATGTTCAGAACGAAGGAGGTAGAGAGGGAGAGAGAAAAAAAAACAAATTTCTTCTTCTAACGACACCACAGATCAACGACATGTCCTTATGGTGGCGACAGTGTGTATTTAGTTCAATTTGGTCGTAATCGTAACAACAATGTTCATAGCTACCGTAGCAAATTCTCCTGTTTAGCGGTTTACGACACACATGACTCAACTAGAGAACGAGTATGTAAATACATTTATATCTTAACGTAACGCAATTGTAAAGAAAGTTTTAAGTAGCTACACAATTAATTATACGGCATTTTCTTCACCTGTAACAAGTCTTAACCCAGCAGAGAGGACGCACGCACTTAAACAAAAATTTGGATTCATGTTACAAGAATAAATGGATGAAGGGATACAAATTTTGCATTCCCGGCAAGAGGGGAAAAAAGTCTAATTTCTTAACCAAAACGAGTCCCCTGGAGTATCATTTGTCAGGATAACCAGAGCAGTGTATATTAGAGAGTACCGCATTCTCGGCGGCGGCAGCCATATTTACAGTACTCCTGGCTCGGCACAGAAGGGTAAGCAGTAATGCTAGAAGGAAGGTCATCAAAGGCGATATCATACATGTTGTTGTGGTTTATTGAATACAGGAGACGAGGATTAATTAACATTATTGTCATAGTGAAATGACTGATTAGAGATAACATTTTATTATTTATGTTATGTCCATTTCAATAGGGATAACATCAGCAATTTTCTATGCAGTTTTCGTACCAAAACTTCCATTGCCACCATTTAGCAGATTGTTGTAGAGCATTTGCTATAACAGACAATTTTCTTAACAACAAATATATTCTAGTTCTAAAATACAGTGATAACTTTTTCAAAAATATTATGACAAGTTGGGGCCATATGAGTTGAAGTGTTAATAATTGAA
Organism: Periplaneta americana; assembly: GCF_040183065.1. Classification (NCBI taxonomy): domain Eukaryota; kingdom Metazoa; phylum Arthropoda; class Insecta; order Blattodea; family Blattidae; genus Periplaneta; species Periplaneta americana. The sequence continues at coordinate 182,013,354 of NC_091126.1, forward strand.
GGGCTTGGTGCAATAAGGTGCTAACCCTCACTTTTGTAAAAATTGAGATTTATACACAAACATACGTGGAATAATATTGTGCACTTTCTGTCAAAAGATGGCTCTGGTATGAGTATAAATTTCGCAGCAGTAAATACATATCCTTTTTCTAACCAATGTTAAGAGTCATTTGTTTTGAGCAATAAGGCGCCAACCTATACCAAGTTGGAAGGAAAAAGTAGCCAAATGAACAGATTCTAAAAAAAAAAATAAGTTAATTGAAACGATGACGTGAGTAACTACACTGATGATAGCATCGACGAACCAGATTATATTATATCTGACTGGAAATGAAGGCACATCGGAAGAGGTAAGGATTAATTTAATTTCTCATTATTAAAATAGTATTGAGGGATGACACCTTCTTGACCGGGCAACTATGGTATCAACTATACGGTACTCCACCACATTTCAGACTTCCAGTACGCCAATGGTTAGATCACCATTTTCGAGGTAGATGCCTGGCCAGCCAGTTCCCAGACCTAACACCATTGCACTTCTTTCTCTGGAGCTTCATGAAGGAGAAAATGTACCAAACGGAGATAGCAAGCAGGGAAGAGCTCGTTGCAAAGATTAACACGACTGCAATGGAGATACACCAGCACGGATTGGATAATGTGCAGCGAGAGCTCAGACGGCGTGCTGAAGCGTGTGTTCGTGCGAAAGGGGGACATTTTGAGCATCTGCTCTAGACTATTGACAATTAGCCTACCTTCTCTCAAGCAGACAGGTCCATTACGTGTGGAATCAAATGGGGATAGGTACGGTACGTGATATTCGTGAAACTCGGAAACTGGGATGAATATTGAAAAAATGTATTAGGATTTTTGTTGCAAATAGGGTCCTGAATCACCTCCTTAAGGCTTGACCTGACCTTTTGATACACCCTATATAATCTTAAATGCTAAAACAAAAAAAGAAGTTTACAGTAACGAAGATGCATCAGTTGCACTTAAAAAATTTCCGTCCATTGACTGATTCAATACTGAAGAAAATAGTTTCAGATTCAAATAAACCTCTCCAATTTTCAAATGCCTCGTTGTTTAAGATTGACTCAGCTTTACCAGGCATTTTAGAGGTTGGTTACACTTACTAGCATGAATTGTTATTACATTCAGTACACTCTCAAGAAATGGGATCGTCATAGTTCAACAATTTCAATTTGTGATTTACAACCGAAATATTCAACACAACTTCCTATAGAGAGTCGAAAATTGGCAGATGTAATGTTACTTCTGAAATAGATCCCACCAGTACATCATGTTATCTACAGGAATCTCGTTACTCACGGTACTGCAGGTGAAGAACATTAACCTGAAAATGTGGATATATTTGATGATATATAGTGCATGGTAAAATTGAATTGCTGTAATGCCATTTAAATTTCGGCCAGTGTATGGGACCAGTGCCCACCCAGCATCGTGATCCACAAGGGGAGCTGCGATAGGTAGCGAAATCTGATTACGAAAGCCGCTATAACGGCTGGGGGGATCACCGTGCTAACGACACGATACCTGCATCCTGGTTGGATGATCGTCCACCTCTGCTTCGGCATGTGGACGTGAGGTCAGCAGCCGGCTGGACGATCATGGTCCTTCATGGACTGCCGTGCGTCGTATTATTATTATTATTATTATTATTATTATTATTATTATTATTATTATTGTAAGCAAATCTTTTTGTAAACACAGAATAATACAACGTTAAATTAGAATGTCCAAGTGTAGAGGACAAATTCATGTATTATTCATTATAATTCTAATTTAATTAGGTTGTATAAGTGTTCAGAATAAATGTATGTTTGTAATTCATTTGTAATCACTCTCAAAGCAGTGTCCAATCATCTGGTGCAATAAGGTGCTAACCAACATAGACATCCCCGGTTATCAAATATGCCTGTAATATAGGTCTTCCAAATTCGGTAAAATGTTTCAAAATTACATAAATGTAACTTAAGAGTCACAGCTTCACATTGAAAGCAGTTTCAGCATTTACATTTCAATATTTGGAATTATGCCTTTTTCTAAACTTTAAAATGCTCATATCTCAGAAGTAACTACGTGTGGGTTAACATCTTATTGCACCGAGCCCTTCAATTAAAGACTTCAATCCCTTTAGTGTCAACTCATTTTCTACCAACGTTACACATTTTTCTACATTAAGAATTATATCAATCACAGATTTACAAGGGTATACAAGTGACATATCCTTGTACGACTTGAGAGTCACTAATGTTCTAATAAAATGTATAGGTTCATCCCTGTTATCAGTTATTACTATTAGAGATGAAAAACAGTTTTCACAAATACTACATGCCTATAACTTATTTTGTTTTATTTTGAACAAAACTGAGCCCAACAAGTAGTAAAGAGCTTGTTGTTCACTCAAGTCAATATTTCTGTTTTCAGTTAAACTACAATTTAGCCTCAATTTCCTTTTGCTCACATTCATCTTCACTAGACCTTTCTGTTTCGGGTTTACTTACATCTATACCTAGAAACTCAACTAATTGTTCAGAATCGCAAACTGCGTAATTTCCATGCTCCGTTATGAGAAAAACTGAGAAATCGTAATGCAGTTTTGAATTCTTTTGCATCCGGGATTGGATTTATGGAACGGAGAGTAGAAAATAAATTTTCTAACGCATCCTACGTGGATCCATCTAGCATAAGATATTTGAAGTTCGCTTTATTATGACAACTTTCTTGAGAATCAAGAACCGTTTTTGTTACCAGTATGATACCAGTTTGGAATGGTTTCCAAAGTCCGCTTTTTCCCACCTTGATATTTTTAATTATAAATATTATGTCATTATTTACTTATGGCTTTTAAGGAACCCAGAGGTTCATCTCCGCCCTCACATAAGCTCCACATCGGTCCCTATCCTGTGCAAGATTAATCCAGTCTCTATCATCATATCCCATCTCCCTCAAATCCATTTTAATATTATCCTCCCATCTACGTCTCGGCCTTTCCAAAGATCTTTTCCCCTCCGGGTTCCCATTTCTAGATTCGCCCATACGTGCTACATGCCCTGCCCATCTCAAACGTCTGAATTTAATGTTTCTAATTATGCCAGGTGAAGAATACAATGCGTGAAGTTCTCCGTTGTGTAACTTTCTCCATTCTCCTGTAACTTCATTCCTCTTAACCCCAAATATTTTCCTATTTGCCTTATTCTCAAACAACCTTATCCTCTGTTCCTCTCTCAAAGTGAGAGTCCAAGTTTCACTACAATACAGAACAACCGGTAATATAACTGTTTTTATAAATTCTAACTTTCAAATTTTTGACAACAGACTAGATGACAAAATCTTCTCAACCGAATAATAAGAGGCATTTCCCATACTTATTCTGCGTTTAATTTCCTCCCGAATGTCATTTATATTTGTTATTGATGCTCCAAAGTTATTTGAATTTTTCTACCTCTTCGAAGGATAAATTTCTAATTTTTATATTATATTTTCATTTCGAATAATATTCTGGTTACGAGATATAATCATATACTTTGTCTTTTCAGGATTTACTTCCAAACCTATCGCTTTACTTGCTTCAATTCCCGTGTTTTCCCTAATAGTTTGTGGATTTTCTCTAACATATTCATGTCATCCGCATATACAAGAAGCAGTAACCCGTTCAATTCCAAACTCTCTCTGCTATCCTGAACTTTCCTAATGGCATATTCTAGAGCGAAGTTAAAATGTAAAAGTGATAGTGCATCTCCTTGCTTTAGCCCGCAGTGAAAATATTATGTCGTTGAGAAATTAATCATTGAAGTATATTACTCCTCTTGTTTGTTACTAAATGCTAATTTTGTGCATCGACAATTGATTACACATTGATTAACTGCACAACAACACGGTATTCTTCAAGATAGCAATGGAATATCACACTAGAAACCTCTGTTCCTACGCAAGTCTTGCGTTATACAGTCTCTCCGCAGGAGTAAATATGGCCGCCGCGGCGGCATTTGTCGGATCAAAAGAATGCGGTGCTCTAACCACCTGCTGCGACATTCATATTTTTTTCAGACGAATAGAAACACTCGGTCTGACATTCAATTATCATAACATAATTATAAAAAATGAAGTAAGAAGTCTTGTGATAGACTGTTTTGTTGTTCCATTCATTTAAATACGTAACTAAATGTTACGTAAAGGGTAAATTTCGTTCGATTTGTTCATGTCTGCCGCCCCATTATTGAAACGAGAACTTAAGTATAAAATATCGGTATTAAACTGTACAAATAATAATATTGTAATTGGGGTAAAATCACATTTTCAATCGAAATAAAAGTTGCATCCAAGTGCATCCTACTGTACGTTAGGACTCGGGACGGAGCGGTTACTGTGACGTCATTACTCCGTTGATATCAGCGTATTCCGAATCTCACCGGTCCGGTGGCATCAATGACGTCACGTTGCAGCGAAATAAGGAACAAAACTGCTGGAAGGATCGATGCTGTCATGGCGACTGTACAAGTTGTTGTCTGTGCTACGCTAGCAAAATGTTGCGAAATTTTCGTACTCCCATCTCGTTCAAAGAAAAGATAGCATAAACAATTTATTTCTTGAACCAGTAGTAATAACTGGTCCGTTGACATGTTCGCTCATAAACCATTAACATATTGTTTTTACGTTGTGCTCATTACAAACAATATAGCAGAACTAAAGCAGAACACACCGCCATGACAAAACAGTGCACGATGTTATTCGTCTGCTAATTCCCGCCCTATACAAGAATCAATCAGATTCACTGATGGCGGCTGATGGAGACTGCCACCACCTCTGCAAGTTGATGGCACCGGTGCGACACCGGTGGAGCATCAATGACGTCATCGGCGGAATTCGGAACACCGTGATGCCATCGGATTGCTCACCGGTGAGATTCGGAATACGCTCTATGAGTACAGTACCGAGTACAAATTTGTGGCGGCAGATTTAAAATTTGGATAGATTGTTTCACAAGCGTTATAGTAAAGCGCTTTCGCTTTGCCAATTGACGAGAAAAAAAGTGCTTCCCTTCATTGCAAAATGGCGGTTGCAAATTTTATTTGCGTGATTACAAATATTTGCGGAGCTATTTTATATGAAAGGCCTATATGACAGACGAAATAAAATTGATAAAATAATTTATAATACTAACAGCTGATAAATTAACATGTGAGGTAAACGTTAAACGCTGCAGCTAAGTAAAAAAGAAGATAGAAAGAAACGGGCTCCATGAGCGCTGCTTAAAGCACTTAAAAAATAACACACAGAATTATTTACTATTACGGAAAGTGGATAAAATAATCAATAAAACGTGGAATCTTGAACTAAAGAACATAATGTTTATTTATTTTATAACATTACTAGCCTTCCATACAACCATGTTCTCTTTGGTGAAGAGTAATAATATTGGTAAATTAAAGTAATTAGGTAATATAGGGTAAGGAAAGGTATTTTCGTGATATAGGTATATTCGTGATAATTTTTGCAAAAGCTTTCAAGAATATGCTTACTGTAGAAAATAGTTCTAGGCGTCTGCTAGTAATACTGCATTGTTTCACGGATGGCGAAACATGATTGATTCCATCTTAGTTTGTGTTGGCCATGACAGAAACTTGTATTGTGCGCTGCGTATTTTCTTAAGAATTCCTGCTGTTTTTGAACTGTCTGTAGTGTTGCAGTGATTACTGTGCACATATTTCAAGTAAGAAGTCCATACTTGTACTATACTATAGTACTCGAGTTCCTCTAACTATACATATATTTAGATTATATTACTGATGTTAATGGCGTCAATTAAAGCTTAGGAAATGGATGCGATTTCTTAGCTTTCTTCTCGTGAAAGTGATGGCGGCCGAACAAGCCTCGGTATTTCGGCCCATAGCAAGGTTTCTGTACCTGTGCCAGAAAAACTTATGTGAAGAAAATTATTACCCATAAATCGTACTTCAATTCTATTTTTTTTATTAATTTAGTGCCTATCACGAAACTGTCTACCCTATTTTTATTTTAGGTTTAACATAGGAAATTAAATACAGGAAATACGGTGCAATCAACTTATTACAGCCGTCAAAATAGTGACGGAGCAGAAAGTATCTACTGTAGCTATAAAGCTACAATATATATACACACACACACATTTGTGTCATGGAGTTCAGTCAAAGATTTCATGAGCATAAATGATGGTAATGGAAATCAGACTCCTAAATTACGAAGGCTTTTTGCTCCTACGTCTGATCTGGAAGTACGGCTGTATATTAATCATACGAGGGTGGATCGAAAAGTAGCGCACAGTAATTAAAAAAAAGTTTAATAGGTAAACAAAAATAAAAAAAATACACAAATGAACTTCCATCTTTCAGCTACTTTTCTACATAGGCGCCAAGTTTCTCAACACATTTCTCCCATCGTGGAACCAATTTCAGTATACCCTGTTCATAGAAGTCCGTTCGCTTGGAGTATAGCCATCTGCGGACGATTGGGACCAAACAGATAAAAGTCCGACGGTGCAAGGTCTGGACTGTATAATGAATGCTGGAGCACCTCCCAACCAAATGTGTTGATTTTTTCACGAACAGGAGCCGCAACATTGGGGCGAGCATTGTCATGAAGAAGTTTGACATCGTCAGCATTAATGTTACGGCGTTTGTCACGAAGGGCACGACGCAACTCTACCAAAGTTTGAATGTAGGCTGTAGCATTCACAGTGGTCTCGTTTTTAGCAAAGTCCACCAACAAAACACCATGCATATCCCAGAACACTGTCATAAGCACTTTCTTTGCAGATTGCGTCACTTTGCATTTTTTCTTAGCTGGGGAAGCAGCATGTTTCCACTCCAAAGAGGCCTGCTTTGTTTCGGGCGTCTAGTGGTACGCCCAGGACTCATCACCAGTGACAATTGCCCTGCTGCAGCGTAACGCCTTAAGTGTTCCAACCATGTCATCATTCGCTGACCCTTTTGGTCGTCTGTCATATTCTTAGGCATCCAGCGGGGATTAACTTTATGAAATTTCAATGTGTCACACACGATATCGTACACCACACCGTACGAAATGTTGAACTGCTGGGATAAGGCTCGCAGTTAGATCTGCCGGTCGTTCTAAATTGCCACCTCAATGCCTGTGACATTCCGCTGGGTTGCAGCTGTTACCGGCCGCTCTGAACGTGGCGAATCACAAAGGTTCTCACGGCCGTCTGAGAAGAATGCGCACCACCTGGAGGTATTGCTACAGTCCATAGTCTTCCCCGTACAGCCACACATGTCCCTGTGAATTTCACTCTGGTTATGTCCTTTAACCCACAAAAATCGCACAACAGTTCGCTGCTCTTCATAAGTTGACGATAGTAACATGCGCGCCATCTTTGTTGCGTAGTTCACCATACGCTTCTCTCGCTAGAGCTGCACACGCAAAACAAATTGTGTCTGTAGTGAAAACTTCAAACTATATCTCGGTGAAATGTCGACATCCCAGCCGCAATACCAACGCAGAAAAAAATTATTGTGCGTTACTTTCCGATCCAGCCTTGTATTATACAAATGCAAGAGTTGGGATTTGGCTTGACGGTGCCAATTATGAAAGTGATACACCAGATGGCCAGGAGTGTCGGGCGAGAACATTTGTTGAATGCAGATACCGAAAGTGCTAGATAAAGATAGTGGTTTCATTTTAAACTGAGATATAATCTCACAATAAGGACTCCTAAAAATCTTGCTGCCAAGAACTCACAAAAGTCGTTAATGTGTTTATGTTTTATTCTCTCTTTAAAGTTTTTTTTAATTTTATTAGCTCTAAGATGTTTTAGAGACTGTTGTCCAGACAATCTCTTACTTTTACATCAACAGTCCCTGTAAAATGTTCAAATTAATCAAAATATGTCTATCTTTACTTAACGGTCATAAATATGTTTATGTTTCATATTTTATTCTTTGTTTCATGTGTTGTTCTTTATTGAGCCTAATATATTTCAAAGACAGTAGTCTAGAAGATTTTTTTTTTCATTAAAAATCCTATGAAGTGTTAAAACTGATGAAATATTCTGTATCATTGAAATACATTTATAGGCTTGTATAAATAAGAGGTCGTCAAATAGTTTAGTGTTTAAAAACACTACTGTGAATTTATGTAAATATATAGTAGGCCTACTATGAAAAAACTATGTATTCTATTCATTCACGAAATTGCCTTACTACTATCACGAAAATAGATACCCCTATCACGAAATTACCTACCAAACAAGCACATTTTCAATCCTATTTTCTATTAGTAATTAAAATAAAAAAATATAAAATACACCTCTCTGTTATATATTTTGTTACAATAATGCCATAGAAATAGAAACATATAGTATCATTCACAAAATGGGGAAAAACTAGCCATGATATTAAAAATACCATGCAAATACATTTCCTTACCCTAATTCGTAGAAATAAATACAAATAAAATGATGACTGATGAGGTAACACAAATCCAATAAACACAAATAGAAAAAATATAATGCACTTCTTTTTTAACATATTTCAATATTAATCAAACACTCTAATAATAATAATAATAATAATAATAATAATAATAATAATAATAATAATATTGATTAATAATAATAATAATAATAATAATAATAATAATAATAATAATAATAATAATAATACTTATGGTTTTTAAGGAACCCGGAGGTTCATTAACGCTCTCACATGAACCCGCAATCGGTCCCTATCCTGAGCAAGGTTGATCCAGTCTCTACAATCATATCCTTCTTCTTCTTCTTTCCCTTAGCTTAATCTCTCCCTTTTAGGTTCTAATTACACGACCCACGCCACCCGGGCCTTACAGGGCCGCGACCTGTCGGAACAGGAATTAATCTATGGATCACATACATACCTTTTTTACCACACAAGGACATGGAGGGCCTCTCCGGATGAGGGATCAGCTCAATGCTAGGGCCACCTCCGATACAACACAACCATTTAAGACATTACACAGCATTCACTCACACACATGAAAGGATTAAGGGAAGGATCGCCGTCCGTGGCCGGAATTTCAAGAAGTAAAATCTCGGCAATTGCCTGGAAATAACTGAGAAAACCATGAAAAACCTCAGTTAGGATTGCCGGCCCATATGATCGAACCCCGGACATCCCGAATGGAAGGCCATCCTCTACCACGCCGCGAGCCCGCTCGGTACACAATCATATCCCACCTCCCTCAAATACATTTCAATATTATCTTCCCATCTCCGTCTCGGCCTCCCCAAATGTCTTATTCCCTCCGGCCTCCCAACTAACACTCCATATGCATTTCTGGATCGCCTATATGGGCTACATGCCCTGCCTATCTCAAACGTCTGGATTTAATGTTCCTAATTATGTCAGGTGAAGAATAAAATGCATCCAGTTCTGCGTTATGTAACTTTCTCCATTCTCCTGTAACTTCATCCATCTGAGCCCCAAATATCTTCCTAAGCATCTTATTCTCAAACACCCTTAACCTCTATTTCTCTCTCAAAGTGAGAGTCCAAGTTTCACAACCATATAGAAGAACTGGTAATATAATTGTTTCATAAATTCTAACTTACAGCTTTTTTGAGAGCAGACTGGATGATAAAAGCTTCTCAACCGAATAGAAAAACTCATTTCCCATACTTATTCTGTGTTTAATTTCCTCCCGAGTGTCATTTATATTTGTTACTGTTGCTCCAAGATATTTGAAATTTTCCACCTCTCCAAAGAATAAATTTCCAACTTTCATATTTCCATTTCGTACAATATTCTGGTCACGAGACATAATCATCTTTTCGGGATTTACTTCCATACATATCTCTTTACTTACTTCAAGTAAAATTCCCGTGTTTTTCGTAATAGTTCGTGGATTTTCTCCTAATATATTCACGTCATCCGCATAAACAAGGAGCTGATGTAACCTGTTCAATTCCAACCCTTCTCTGTTATCCCGGACATTAATAATAATAATAATAATAATAATAATAATAATATTATTATTATTATTATTATTATTATTATTACTATTATTATTATTATTACTATTACTATTGATGATCTCAAAATCTTTCGCTCAATAAATAGTTCTGCCGATTGCCAAACTCTTCAAAATGATATTAACTCCATTGAACTTTGGTCTGACATTAATGGAATGAAAATTAATGAAACAAAAACTTTTGTCATTTCGTACTCTCGAAAAACTACTTCCATAAAATTTAATTATTCTCTTAATAACGCCTGTATTATTAGGAAAAATTCTATAAAAGATCTTGGTGTACTACTCGATTCTAAATTATACTTTCACGATCATGTTCAATATATTTATAATCATTCAATAAGAATGCTTGGTTTAATAAGGTCTATAACCTATTCTTTTTCTACTCCTGACTCACTATTAATTCTATACTTTACTTTGGTTCGCTCTAAACTTGAATATGCATCTGTAGCCTGGAATTCCATTACTTCAACCGATTCGGCTAAATTGGAAAATATTCAAAGAAAATTTATTTCCTTATTTGCTTTTCGATATATACCCAATTTTTCTGCTACACAGTTTATTTCAGTGTTTAATTAATAGTTCATAGTATTTTGTTGTTTAATTTGTAAATAACTTTTGTATACATGTAACTCTCATCTCAATCAAATTGTTGGATTCTTTGTAAGTTCATGCATATGTATATACACTTTTTGCTGGTTGAGTGGAAGAGAAGGCCTTACGGCCTTAACTCTGCCAGCTAAAATAAATCATTAAAAAAAAAAAAAAAATTCCACTGACTTTAACTATGATATTACCTGTAAATATTTTAACTGTTGTAGCCTTTATGCTAGACGTCTAAATCTTGATTATCAATTTTTTTGCAAAGTTATCAAGGGTGATATTGATTGTGAGTCTATCATAAACAATATCAGCCTTCGTATTCCTACAAAAGGTTTAAGATTTCAAAAAATTTTTTATAACCGAAATTCAAAATCACTTTCTCCAGTCTGTAGATGCATAAAATATGCCAATTTGCATGGGCACAATTTAGATCCTTTTAAGGTTTAGTTTCGTTTTGATTATTAGTTTTTACTGTTTGTACTCAATTTTATTCATGTATGTTTTTGTTATTTAAGATATTATTTATTTTTGTTTTGCACCTTTGTATCTTCTGTTTGTGTATTGTGCTGAACTATAATTGGCCTCTGGCTGTTGTTCAGCACACAAATATTAATAATAAATAAATAAAATAAATAAATTACTATTACTATTACTATTATTATTATTATTATTATTATTATTATTATTATTATTATTATTATTATTATTTACAGTAATATGTTCAGGCTGGCAATGTTCTTCAGGCTCACTTGACAGGTCATGTAATAGGATGAACTCATCTTCAATACTAGTTTCAGCCCGCCTTGTTCTACAGCATAAAATATTTAAATACAATAGTATCTACGTTGTTGTCTGGTAGAACTAAGTGAAACACGTGAACTCTGTTCGAACGTTTGAACTGACCGGTAACGGTTATGGTTAACAGAGTAACTTCGGTGCTCGCTGCCAAGCACATAAACCGATAGAACCGAGTTACTCAACAGTTCTACTCGCTCCGTCCCCACCTCTATCCTACGTTTCACTTCCATCGAATGTGTCGTAGCAGAAGCATTGTTACGGAGGAATCATAGAGACAAAATCAAGTGGTAGTCGATTAGTCATTTGTTGAGATTGGACAATGGAATTGAAAAACTGCAAAATATTGAAGTTCGTATTTTGTAACTCGACACAGCACTATGCAATATTAAAATAAATCATGGTTACACCACATACTGAAGACTACGACATTTTCTTCTCCTCTGTGGAACCAAAACGTGTAAGAGGAAGCTGTAGATTGTCAATTGCACTTTATCTAGAGACGTCCAATTCAACCATTACGGTCCGAATTTTAACGTCTGTGTATATCTTAAGAGGAATCCAGAAATGTGCAAGTATGCAGATATTTAATAATATGAAGATCAGACCCACCTGCGGCAGCTGTGGTCGGCGTCCGCTGTGCAACTGGCACTGCCGAGCGTCGCGAGCCGCGGCCCGATCTGCACTTCGAGCGCCGAGCGAGAAATCAATTGGCAAGCCTCTGCCTCTTGACTGATCTGTGTGGCGAAAGGAAACGAATGAATGTACTTGTGGGTGGGTAGAGGTAGGCCACAATTTCCTACTCAGCATTAAACCATACTTATGCCGAAGTTTTATGTTTCATCCACCAATGAAATGAGAGAATATTGTATTCAGAGAGCATTTGCGTTTCTTCGAGACACTTATAACTACAAGACATAAAGAAAGGTTTCGTTTCTGCAGTGACTTGCAATGATTTAGTTGGAAAACATATCTACAGGAACTCACCTTCGCAAATCAGCAATTGCCAAATGGACTCGACGGGATGTCAAGTCTGGCATCCTCGTATTTCGGACATGCATACCTACATTTTTATTTCTCGGAACAGCGTTCCGTTCCAAATAAGGCCTGGTCTACAATAAACCGGGAACGGAAACGACAACAAGAACGAGAACAGAAAAATTGTTAAAATAAATATACTTAGGCCTAAATGTGAGCATTCACAATTAACGAGAAGCTTGTCGGAGTCCGGGAACAGGAACGTGAAAGTTGGCGAAGCTTTAACTTTGCCGTTCTCGTTTCCGATCACAGCCTACTAAACTAGGCACGCTCTTAGAATGGTTCCTCATATCAACAAAAGCACGTGGTCGTTTCTGATATTTTATTGGTAGTTCATTCGCGCGTAAAACAGCACTGTCAAATCAAAATGCCAAAGTAGGCTGTGCCTTTGTTGCCTACAGGAACGACAGCGAACACACCTCGGCTACCTTCAAACTCTCCTCAGAGTGCTCAGTGTTTCAGGCGAGAAGCAATCAAATGGTGCAGTCAGTCTGGTTACAGCGCTTGCGTTCACAGTGACTCGCAGTCAGCAGTAATGTCAATTAATTATAAATATAACACTAACATTATAGCCTCAGAGATAAGAACTTTAATAATGAAAAGTGCCGTCCATATTTGTATAACTTGGGTCAGAGGGCATACTGGGATAGTTGGAAATGAGAGAGCCGATGAATTGGCAAAGATGGCAGCCAACTCTGATGTGCCACTGTCGTACAATTTATGTCCGATATCCTATATCAAAAAAGTATCCAAAGAACATTAGCCTATATGCAAGAATGGAACGAAAGATGGGTCATTAGTGATAAGGGTATTCTTACAAAAGAGCTATATTTTCCAACGGTCTATGATAGTAATAAATGTAAACTAATAACGCCAAATTTTGTACTGACACAGTTTTTGATTGGGCATGGAAAATTCGGGGAATACTTAAATAGATTCCATATTAAAGACGATGCAACTTGCATTTGTGGGGAGGAATCTCAAGATGTCAAACATGTATTATATGATTGTCCAGTCTTTTGCCGTGAAAGATACGAGCTTGAGTTGTTACTGAACACTTTAAATTATACATTTACCAAACCGTTAACCAATATACTTACCAACTTTAAATTATATAATTATTTCATGTCCTTCTTGAATAGAATATTCGTGAAACTGTAACATTATTCCGGAAAAAAAATCGTATTAGTTCTAATCAAATATAATGAAACTGTAAGTCTTCTATTTCGCATACTATAATATTGTACTATTGGTTTTAATTTTTATTTTAATTAGGCATTTGATTTCTAATTTTGAGCCATTTCTTGTAATACCTCCTTATTGCCAATTGTTGTTACTAAATAATGTATTTAATTCGTAAATTTTAAGCCATCTCTTAGTATAGCTACTTATTGCTTCTAAAATAATATGTTTAATAGCTATTTTATATATCTTCCTATAACCATTACAGGTTGCCATTGACAAAGAGTACCATGATACAATAAATAGAGAGAAATGCCTTGAGGCTTTATGAAACATATTTTTGTTGTTACAGTGAAAAATAACAAATTGAAATAGATTGAAACACAAAATAATATACGAAGTAACGTCAAAAGATGTGAATTAAATACATGGTCCATGTATATAATTCCTGAAAATAGCTATTGATCCTTTGCGTGTTTGTTTTTAAAACAATGTGTTTAATCTCTAACTACAGTCAGTGTATTGTTATTAGTATCTATTTGTTGTTACCTATTGCTTTAAAAAGAATGTGTAATTTTAAGTCAATTTTTCTACTATTCCTTTATTGTTTACACTTGTTTTTAAATCTTTTGTATTGCCCCTACTATTATATATTGCCCTTCAAGAATTTCGTTAGTTATAAGTCATTACTTGTGCTATTATTTCAGTTTTTGTATCTGTTCCTGAATCACGTATGTAACTTGTAACCGTAAATCATTGCTTGTAATATCCTTTTATTACCCTTAACTGTTCCATTGTTCACGAATTAAATATAAATTTCAAAGTGAAAGTCAAACTTAGTTATATTAATGTACTAATGATTATCGTTTCAAGTCGTGTATTTACTCTGAAAGGGTTAGACATTCTTGTATATCTTTGAATTGATTATTCCTCAAACATCTTAGTAATCTTTAACAGGATCCATTCTTTCATTAAGGTGCATTCTTGTACATAATTCGTGTGAATTGTAACCTTGACCACAATTTTGAATTATAATTTTATTATTGTTTATTGCTTATAAAATATGTATGTTGATGCCAACTATAACCCTAATATACCTCAGGGTGAAATAGGGCTTATTAAATTGGATAATAAAAAAACAGCACAGGACAAGCAGGTCAGTGTTGAAAATGGACGTGTATTTAAAAATAAATATTATAGAAGTAAAAAAATTACAAATATAAATATGAAGTTATAAATTATTCATTAATCATTTTCATGATTTAGGGCTTCTATGACGCACCTGGGCAGCGACTCTGTCGGTAAATTGGTCAACACAACTGTCTTCATAAGAGTGAATGACGAACAGTGAAGTATTCGCCATTAGTAAAAAAAAGTTTCAATAACAAATTATAGTACGCATATTATTAATATATTACATTTTGGATATGATGATGGCAGGTAATCAAACTAGGCCAACTCAAAATCACAAAACTCACGTGAGTAACTTTGTCGCTATCAGACACATGGATGAGCTGCTATCACTGGAATACTCATCCGCCATAGTAATCCTGAATCTATCACAACATTGACTGTAAGATCGCCCAATTGCCACATTTTATCTTCTTCCTGATAAGTTCAATAGTCCTTCGCCATCTTTGGGTAATCTAGGCCTAGTTAATAGTAAATTACGCATTTCAGGTAGTTTGCACGTCTTGATATTTTTTCTTCACTTCTAAGTGGCTTCCCTCGCTTATGTTTAACTATAGATGGACCTGTAAAGTCTTCTGCATAATTCTATCCTACAGCAGTAGCCTACAATTTGAAATTATATATTATCATAATACACAGCACAATTCATTATTTGTAGGTTGTACTGATAAAAAAATCTCCTCTCGCTTAATTCACAATACACACTCCTATTAAGGCTGGATCTGTAAAGGTAAGCGTTCACTACATCGTATCGCACTCATCGGACGAATCGCAAGGATCGGAAAAAGAAAATCTTTGCTGTAATTGTTATGTAACCGCGTTCACGACGACATATTGCACGCATCGGCTGTCGGTAAATCCGTCCACGTTTCTCGGATGAGCAACTTCTCCGATGTACGCGATCATGGCCTTCTCTAATAAATCAATTTTAATTGCTCAACTGTTACTATTACGTTGTGCCATGTTCAGTGTCGCGCCAAAATGGCAGATGGAAAACGTATTTCGCTTGTAGGAAACTGCGAAGAATTATATAATTTGAGGCATTCACATTACAGTAATCAAGTCGTTTCTTACAAATAAATATGCAGGGTGTTTAAAAAATACGGGGCATAATTTCAGGTATGTATTTCCCACATGTAGACAATCAAAATAGTTCATTACAACATATGACCGGAAATGCTTCATTTCCGAGTTATGGCCTTCACAACATTGAAATTCACCGGAACGTTTTTCTTTCCGCAGGTCGTTCTCATTACAGAAGATGTTCAAAATGTCCACCTCCTGCTTGAATACAGACCTCACATAGATGTCTCATTGACCTGCGAACACGATCCCAAACTCCAGGAGTATTGCGTATGTCTTCAGAACATGCCACAATTCGATTCCGAAGGGATTCCAAATCAGGCACCGGAGACGAATAAACCAGTGATTTTAAATGGCCCCACAAGTAGAAATCGAGAGGGTTCAGATCAGGTGAGCGTGGAGGCCAAGCAATTGGGCCACCTCTACCTATCCATCGATCAGGAAACCTTCGATCCAAGTACCGGCGAGCCGTACGACTGAAGTGTGCAGGAGCGCCATCATGCAAGAAGTGAATGTGTTGACGATTGATCAGTGGAGTGTCTTCTAAAACATGAGGTATGGTGTTTTCCAGGAAGTTTGTGTACGCCTGCCCCGTAAGTCTGTTTACAAGTACATCTGGTCCAACTAATCGATCACCAATGATACCGGCCCACATGTTGAGGGAGAACCGCACCTGGTGATGAGATGGAACAGTTGCACGTGGGTTTTCATACGCCCATACATGCTGATTGTGGAAATTTGTTATGTCATCTCGTGTGAACTGTGCTTCATCTGCAAATAATACTAAGGCAGGAAAGTTCGGATTTACACCACACTGCTGCAAGAACCACTGACAGAACCTAACTCGTGCAGGGTAATCTGCTGGGCTGGTGACAGGGCCTGTACACGTTGCAAATGATAAGGATACAATTGATACTCTTTCAACAGTCTCCAGACAGTCGCATGAGGAACATTGACTTGCAACGCTACCCTTCGTGTACTGATAGAAGGAGTCATGTTCACAACCTCCAGAATCTCCTCCTGTACATCTGGAGTTGTAGATCTTGGTCGTCCCCTTCCCAAACCAGGAGAGTTAAATTTTCCATACTCGCACAGACGGTAATAGAGACGTACAAATGTCTTCCGATCTGGACATTGTCGCTATGGGTACCTTTTCTGGTACAAACGACGAGCCAGCGCAGCATTGCCGTCCGCCTTACCGTACATGAAGTGTATCTCTGCCAGCACTTGATTTGAATACATGTCGCACAGTCTAACGCCTACACAACACTGAATGTAACCTTCGCCTCGGAATGAACTGTCAGAGTGCCCTCTTAATGTCTCCTTTGACGGCAATGACCTATGGAAAGAAAAACGTTCCGGCGAATTTCAATGTTGTGAAGGCCATAACTCGGAAATAAAGCATTTCCGGACACATGTTGTAATGAACTATTTTGATTGTCTACATGTGGGAAATACATACCTGAAATTATGCCCCGTATTTTTTAAACATCCTGTATATTATAAACCAATATCTCTTTCGTTTCTTCCTCTTCAATTAAGAAGCATGAAACAATTACAAATTCTTAATCGCTAACACTCATGATTAATAGACGTAATCTCAAAACTCGTCTGTTTTCAGCAATGTCAATATCGTACGTCATATGTTTTAAACAGCTGATAGGAAATCCGATGACATGATGAGGTAGAGCCGTTACAGTGAACGCATTCCACTTAAAATATCCGTAGCGTGCGATTCGTCCGAGGGGTGCGATACGATGTAGTGAACGCTTACCTTAACACTGCATTTCCTAAGATTGCGGAATGCTCAGGTCGGGGAGGTCACATACACATCCTGTATGGCATTATTAGTCACGATGACATCATTCAAAATGCAATCATTCTCTATCAGAAAGGTGTTTCAGTATAAAACATTACGTTAGGCCTACAATTACTGCATAGTGCCATAGTATATACTTTAGTCTGACTGCAATGTACAACTTTTCCGTGTTTTGTATTAATGGGCTATACTTTTTATTGCAATGAAAATAATTCTATATATTGTTATAATAATATAAATTAGTAGCTAACATTTCTTTTAATAATTGCAAACAGCAGCATTGCAAATTTGAAAAAGAAAGAAACCATTTATAAATAGGGCCTAGTTTTCTAATTGCGCACTGCGAGATCCTTGCCCACGTCAGTCATCATAAGGCATCTCGTATATTTTGTAGCAAGAAGACCATGATATAATTTATTCTTCATCCATAATTTTTTTTAACTTCGAAATTCAGTAGAATAACTTTCAATATGTGCTACGTGTAAATGTGAACAGACTACCATGTGAACTGAATTCTTAAATATTTTGTTTCATAAATTTTGAAGGTTGTTAAGTGGTTAACTTGTGTTTATTTTGGCTTGCTTGTACTCATGACAGAACGGGTTACTTACTTACAAATTTCTTTTAAGAAACTCGCAGGTTCATTGCCGCTCTCACATAAGCCCGCCATCTGTCCCTATTCTGTGCAAGATTAATCCAGTCTCTATCATCATATCCCACCTCCCATAATCCATTTTAATATTATTCTCCCATATACGTCTCGACATCACCAAAGATCTTTTTCCCTCCAGTCTCCCAACTAACACTCTATATGCATTTCTCGATTCGCCCATATGTGCTACATGCCCTGCCCATCTCAAACGTCTAGATTTAATGTTCCTAATTATGTCAGGTGAAGAATACAATGCATGCAGTTCTGTGTTATGCAACTTTCTCCATTCTCCTGTAACTCCATCCCTCTTAGCCCCAAATATTTTCCTAACAAATTTATTCTCAAACAACCTTAATCTCTGTTCCTCTCTCAAAGTGAGAGTCAAAGTTTCACAACCATACAAAACAACCGGTAATGTAACTGTTTTATAAATAACTAACTTTCAGATATTTTGACAGCAGACGAGTGTAACAAAAGTTCCTGTAACAGTATGTTAAAATTATTCTCTTGTTTAGTTTCCATTTTCTCAGGAACCATGACCAAATTTTATGGTGTAGGAGTTGGTACTACTTGATTGTGGTGTGATGCAATCCTTTATTAATAATTTGGCTGAAAATGTGATATTTACCATAAAATATTTGAAAAAAAAAAAAACTAAAATTTTCAGTGTACCAAAAACTTTTGTTGCATTCTGTAGATGACAAAAGATTCTCAACCGAATAATAACAGGCATTTCCCATATTTATTCTGCGTTTAATTTCCTCCCGAGTGTCATTTATATTTGTTACTGTTACTCCAAGATATTTAAATTTTTCCACCTCTTCGAAGGATAAATCTCCAATTTTTATGTTTCGATTTCGTACAATATTCTGGTCACGAGACATAATCATATACTTTGTCTTTTCGGGATTTACTTCCAAATCTATCGCTTTATATGCTTCGAGTAAAATTTCCGTGTTTTCCCTAATCATTTGTGAATGTTTTGCTAACATATTCACGTCATCCGCATAGACAAGAAGCTGATGTAACCCGTTCAATTCCAAACCTTGTCTGTTATCCTGAACTTTCCTAATAGAGTCCTGCAAAACCGGTTGTAACCGAAGAAACCCTACATAGCGCTACTGAACGCCTGGCGTTATAGGCAGTATGCGAAGTACATCTGCTTGCGTACTGCCTCAGTATTCGGTTTACGAGTATTCGAGTTGATTCGATCTCTCTGTGGGTGGACGGCTCTGGCGTATAAAAGGAAGATCACAGTGAACCATCCAGATATTATAGCTGCGGATCATCAAGAGGAACAAACAGCATGCAGCGTGAAACTACAGATGTTGTAAAGCGTAAATTGCAGAAAAAAAATTCGGTATCCAGAAATTACTAAGGTTGTAGAAAACTGAATTATAATATTACAATAATGACACACTTAAAAAAAACAGTAAACTCAATCAATAGTAAAACTAAAACGAAAACAACTTTATATCTTCTGAAACATACTACAACCAATGCTTTTAGTATGTTTACTATGACTAGAGTCTAGCAACTAATTTTCGAGCAATCGAACTCTCAGTGATTTGTCAATCATCTGGCCCCTGTAGAAAAGTCTAACCACAGCTATGACAAATACTATCTATGGCCCACTTTGACATGCTTGACCTAGGGAGACAGACCTGAGTACGTTGACGTCTTACATCTGTATTAGAAGAAAAAGCAGTGTGAAACTAGCGGCGATGTTGCCAGACTGTTGAAACTTCCAACTCAATTTTCTAATAACCGTGCATTTAATCACAAAACGTAATATAGGTTTTCCATTCATTTAAGTGAACCTTAACGCCCCGTACAATCTGCAGGGTTATTTCACATCTACCCTGTATATGAATAGCTACTGTTTTGGAGGACTGCATTTAGAGTTAATAATTATTTAATTTTATGTTTTGTGATTAATTGTGATTCTATTTTGGATTTATTTACTTATTATATCTCACATTATACATTATGCTTATTTGATTTTCTACATACTAAATTGGTGGAAAGATCACCAAACAACTCTAGCCTCTCTAGCAACACTTGTGAAACGAATATTGGCCATTCCATGAATAAATGTTTCCACCGAACGTAACTTTAGACTAGTAAAACAGATTTATTAATATATAAACACAAGAAGTCAACTCTGACCATGTAGTCTATGATAATAGGCCCTAATAATAATTCTGAACATCAAATAGTTGATATTAGCACGTGTGTAATAAAATAGTTCTTTGAATGATACTTGTTTTCTCTGAAGTAGATCTTTTCTATACAGAATGATTAGTTTCTAAAACTTGCTATTCTTTTGTTATTCGTAGTTTAGAAATGTGTAAATTATACTTATTTTGTACAGAACAACAACCGTTGGGAGCCAAAGTAATCGTATTGTTGAAAATAACACTACTGTTTATCTTTTTAAATTGATTTCTTAATAAATAATATTGCAACTGATTAGAATAATTAAAAAGCATGCCACTATTGTTTTAGAGGTAGGCCTATACATATTTTTTTTAGTTTAAAGTACAAACGTCATAATGGAATGTATGTACTTATTTCCTATTTTGTTTTATAACGAATTGTAATTATATTTTTGAACATGTTTACATTATCATATTTCACATTATACATTACGTCTATTTCCTTCGAGGTCACTGTGTCCATTGTTCATTTATTTGTTACTAGTCAAATTACTGCAAGTTCGAAATACAAAAATAAATCTATTAAAGTGTCAAATTATTTGTATTCCTATTTGAAGCAAACATATTTTTGTAATTAAACAAAATAAATATCCTTCAATATTATTACTCTGTTTGTATACTGAGAAAATGTTAAAAGAGTTATTGTATGATGAAATGTACCTGGTGCTATTTGGAGATCGTATTTTCTTCCTCCTTACCATTTCTTTCTGTGTGAGATTTGCGTTCTAAATAATTCGCGATTTTACATGAACTTATGTAATATCGACTATTGTGTTATACAAATCGAACAAGATTCAGTCAATATGTGACGAGAAAGAGTTACGACGTAATCAGATGATGAAGTTATGACGTATACTGTTTAACAATGGTATAGAAAAACGCCAGCTATATAGCGTTTATTGGTAAGAAAAATATACATGGCTTATGCACGTCTTGTTCTGTGAAAAACTATAACATTGTTTAACATATCTATAAGCAACTTTCATTAGTAAAACTGTAAATGTTTAAAATATAAACGATACTTATAAAGTTACTGCAAGTTCAGAATAATAAAGAAAATATATTATGTGTTATAGTGTCGAATGTACTGTAAGAGTACATGCAAACACTTTTTTTTTTTCAATAAGACAACGTAAATTTCTTTGTTACTCCGGTTGTGTACTCGAAAAACATTAGCTACATGTAAGTGCGCTTGATGTTCTATCTACTCTGCAATACATCAGGCGTAACCGCTCGACAACCGAGTATCCGCTCCGATGTCCATCCTAGCCGGTTGTACCTCCGAACGGTCGAATCTAAACCGGTTGCGTGCGCTGTTTTGCAGGTCTCTATTTCCTAATGGCATATTCTAGAGCGAAGTTAAAAAGTAAAGGTGACAGTGCATCTCCTTGCTTCAACTCACAGTGAATTGGAAAAGCATTAGATAGAAATTGTCCTATACGGACTCTGCTGTAAGTTTCACTGAGACACATTTTAATTAATCGAACTAGTTTCTTGGGAATATACCAAATTCAATAAGAATATTATTTAAAACTTTTCTCTTAACCGAGTCATATGCCTTTTTGAAACCTATGAATAATTGATGTACTGTACCCTTATACTTCCATTTTTTTCTCCAATACCTGTCGAATACAAAAAAATCTGATCACAGTCGATCTATTATGCCTCAAACAGCACTGGTGATCCCCAATAATTTCATCTACGTGTGGAGTTAATCTTCTAAAAATAATATTGGACAAAATTTTGTAGGACCTCAACAAAAGTGATATTCCTCGAAAGTTACCACAGTTAGTCTTCCCCTTCTTAAAAATAGGTGCAATTGTGGACTCCTTCCATTGTTTGGTACAATTTCCTTTTCCCAAATAGCAAGTACAAGTTTATAAATTTTACTAGATAATGCGCTTCCACCCTCTTGTATTAATTCTGCTGGAATTTGATCGGTACCTGAAGACTTGTACTTTTTCAGATTTTCTATTGCACTTTTGGACTTCTGAAAGTGTGGGTTCGGGTATAAATGGCTCAGCAGTTCGTGTTTCAATTTCGTCCCGATCATTTCTATTTGGCCTATGTATATTTAGTAGTTGCCCAAAATAGTTTTTCCATCTGTTCAGGATTGAAGAGAGTCTGCAAGTAAGTCACTATTCTCATCCTTGATCACGTTTACCCTTGCCTAATATCCGTTCTTAAATTCCTTTATACCTTATATAAATCTCGTATGTTTTTATTCTTACTATTTGTTTCTACCTCATTCAGTTTTTCCTTCAAGTAACCTCTCTTTTTGTTCCTAAGTGTACGACTTGCTTCCCGTCTTTCGTTGAAATAATTATCTCTATTCTCCTCAACTGGATCCTGTAACAATTTCAATTTTGCCTGTTTCCTTCTTTCTACTGCCGTGCAACAATCTTCACCAAACCACGATTTCTTTTTCTCAGTTTCATAATAACCTATGTTCTGCTCAGGTGCAATTTTGATACTATCTCTAATATTTTGCAACACGCTGTTAACATCTAATTCTTTCTCAACTTCGTCGGAACTTCCTAAAGTGGCAAATCTATTCGAAATTTCGACCTGATAACGTTAAACATTAAGAAGTTCACTTTAAATAGCAATAACATTAAATTTGAGACGAGTGGCGACGCAGGTGTTTATCCAGCCCTTTGGTCTCGCCGCAGGCAGGTGCCGTTCCGAAAACTGAGAAACAATGCTATATCACGACAAGGACCAAGGGAGCAACCATGAAAGAGACCACAACAAGTACAACAAGACAATGGTGCTTGTCGTGATCCCTGTCTTGGGTCATATCTTGGCCATTGTCGTGATTCTTGATATGAACCTTATTTTGGTTCTTCCCGTTGAGTTCATCGTGGTACGTACCGTGGTCTTTGTTGTCTTTTCCATGGTCCTTACATTTATCCTTGTTCCCTTTGTCGTGATCCTTATGGTGGTCCTTGTCTTTGTCATGGATCTTAACGCGAATTTCGTTATTATTGTGGTCCTTATCATGGCACTTTTTGAGTCATGGTCCTTGTTGCCTTTGTCATGATCCTTATCGTGGTCTTGGTCCTAATCGTGATTCTTAACGTAGTGCTTGTCGTAGTCCTTGCCATGATTCTCATCGTGGCACTTATCCTTGTATATTGTCCGTTTCGTTGTCCTTATGTTTTACATGGCCCTTATCATGGTCGTAACACATATCGAGATCCTTATCACGTTCCTTATTGTGCCGCTTGTCGAGGTCAATTTATTGGTCCTTATGTTCCCAGCCGCACAGTGTGCAATTTTCCCGATCTAGGTGGACAAAAATCAAATTTCGGCTTGTTTAGTTAGGCATAGGTGAATATGAATTCATGTTCTTCAGAATTTGGAAAATATTGTGAGGGATAGCTTTTACTGTTTTAGCAGCAGCAAGCTATTTTTAGAAGGATATGAACAATGAGTTCTTTCTAACACACCTCGCTCCTGTTCAATCGAAGACAGGCTTACTATGTGGGTGAAAAAGAGCCAACTTTGTTAGTGATTTGTGGTGTTGTGGGACATGGAATCAGTTCAGATAGGTACGTTCTTACTAATGTAACTTCAATTTCAAGTTCGTAAAGCATTTTTCTTCTTACAGTAGGGTTTAAATATTGTAATTAAAAATATTTGTTTAAAGTTCTCCTAATCTAATGTGAGTTTTAATATAGCCTGTCACGTTTGCGCGTTCTTGTGCATTTATCAGTAATTATTTTCTTCAGTGGTGGTGCACACGGTAACGCATCAGCAACAGTTCCATATTTGGCTTAACATCAGAAAAAATCATGGAATAAGGAAATTTTTAATCACTGTGTGAGTGTTTTTGGCCTACAAAATTATTCAGGAGATCGAATATCAGGTTAAAAATATATCGGGCTCATTTTTATCTAACCTTAACAAACGCATCGTAGATCAGAACGCAAATCTAATATTTGGAAAAAAAGGATAATTTCTCTGCATTCTAACGGATTGTCATGAAACTTTGTATAGGCCTTAAAGGTTGCACATATTTTTGTGTACAAACACTGATTACGTTTGCACAAGAAAAACTACCCTTTTATAGCGAGTGCATTTACACAAAACTTCTCACCTATGTAACAGATCTACTGTATATCCTCCTGAGTCCTGAGGCATTTGCTGTTTATTATTATTATTATTATTATTATTATTATTATTATTATTATTTATTTAACGACGCTCGCAACTGCCGAGGTTATATCAGCGTCTCCGGTGTGCCGGAATTTTGTCCCGCAGAAGTTATTTTACATGCCAATAAATCTACTGACATGAGCCTGTCACATTTGAGCACATTTAAATCCCATCGACCTGAGCCGGGATCGAACCCGCAACCTCGAGCACAGAAGGCCAGCGCTATACCAACTACGCTACCCAGACCGAAGGTATAACTCGGGGAGATTTCGACACTGTGCTTTGAAGAGATCTCGACATGTGTCGAGTTCACCTGATTTCGCTTGTGGCTCTTGTTAAATGACCTGAGTGGCTGTCTCTATCAAAATGTTTGTGTTTAGTCTTAGAAGAGTTCGCAATCTTTCATGGAGCTTTTTAGTACCAATTTGTACGTCTAGCTGTTTTTCTCTGTTCGCCTGCATGTATGTATGAAGCTACTTATTTCCTATTGAACCAATCTTGATTACACTTTTTATTTTAATTTTCATTGATATTGGACAAATAGGAAAAGGCACAACTCTCGATACAAACATGGAAGTTCAATTGTTCAATTAGTTCGGCATATCCTTCGCCTTGATTCTAAAGGTCATATCAAAGCTTTCTCCATCCATAGATATGCTGTGGCTACATTTGGCAACGCAGGAATTAGACGGACTAGTTCCAGCATCAGCCAGCAAGCGAAAAGCTGTTAAGAATGTGCATTGTATAGATTATTTACGTATCTTGAAATTTTGTTTTACTTGTGATTTAATAATTACTCGTACCTATGTTTAAGTTGTATTTACTTGTGATTTTAATTAATTATTTAATATGTTTAATACTCTGTGTGGTGTTCCCTAGGCCAGAAGTACATGAACATACGAAGTAGGCCGATAACC
The DNA here is from genome assembly GCF_040183065.1 of Periplaneta americana. Taxonomy (NCBI): domain Eukaryota; kingdom Metazoa; phylum Arthropoda; class Insecta; order Blattodea; family Blattidae; genus Periplaneta; species Periplaneta americana. The sequence goes on from NC_091126.1 coordinate 182,039,036, forward strand.
TTAAGAGTTTGTAGAATAAATATAAACCTCAAACTTTTAAAACAGTTCTAGTAAATTTAGTACAGTAGTCTGTTAAGTGTCCTTTGTTTTAATGGTATTTTAATAGATACAATGTTTTCTCATGTGTTTCAAACGCTCAGGAGATCCTGCATTCCGGAATGCAAGTCTAATTATGACAGCTCTTTATAAACAGAAGGTCCTGTAACAATTTTTGGATTCCCCCGAGACGAATCGAGAAAATAGCGAGCAATCCCTCGCAAAGATTGACACCCTACTTCATCATCAGCTGTCTGTGCAATACATTCGAAGAAGGCAACATCATACTTTACGAATACTACAGATAAATAGATGGTACTATACAAAAATTACTTCTCGCGTACCTAAAACTCATAGCAGATGCAGCGCCTCATTTTTTTTTTCCTTCTTATCTGAGCACACAGAAACCATGCCCAAGATCCGACCCAGAGTTAGGAAAAGGGAAGAAAAGATAGCAGAAGCAGCTACAAAATAGGATATTCTTAAAAATTTTCAAGACTTCGTAGACGACATTAATGAACATTAATTTATTCTTTGGTTTGTAGTGTTGCTATTTCCAAGAATTTAAATTGTAAACTGTTCTTTAAAGATGTTGACATTTCAACGAGTGTTTTGAAAGATGTGTTCCAATAGAGTGATACACAGGCTGGAATGATTTAAATAAAAGTGTTTGCATCAACTGATTTCTTTTAACTTAGATTTAAATCATCTTTTAGTTTCTACATTTGTATTTTAAACATACAAAAATTTATTCTGTAAAGTCAATATTATACCAATGGAACTTTTAAATGTTTAAATATATTAGAGACCATTTTTGGGACATTGACAGTTACAGGTAACCTACTAACTGCTGGCAGTTTGAGCTTGTAACTGAGCCGGCAAAGTTATCTCATGTTTTCTGTGCTTAAATTTGTACAGTTTTAGTTTTGTTTCGCTACAATATCTAATGTAGGGAAGAAAAAATTTCTTAAATAGGAAGATTTTATCAAGCTTTCAACAAACAGTGGCATATATAAAACAAAATATAAAATATGTGGTTTAAGAGCAAGAAGGAAATCTCATCTTCTGAAATGCAATAATTGGCTGAGTTTTATCTAATTGTAGTTGTGGTGTGTTGTTGTCTTTTAACATGTGTCCTAGTATTTTTATTGTTTCACATATGGGTATGTTAGTGAGTGTATAGATTGGTGATGTCAAACGATGCTAGTGTTGAATTGTGGGGTATGTGTTTGTCCTTGATGTGGTTGAGTAGGTCTGTATTGTTCTTGACTGCAGTGTGATTGGTGAATTGTACGTTGTTTCTGATTATGTTTAGCATGTATTTAGCTAGCTTGTATGCTGGTGCAAACCTGTCTGATTGGTATAGCAGGCCCGTGTATTTTAGGTTGAGTATTCAGCTGTGGAACTTCAAGTATGTTCTTTTAACTTAAAACTGGAAAAAGTCTAACTCCTGTTTGGTCATTGGTGTGATTTGTTATTAACAATATCTTACTTCAATAAGTCCAATTAGAAAAATAAATTAAAATCATTTAAGTGAAATTTTTATTGAAATAAAAAATAGATTTAAATAAGAAAAATCACCGAGTTTGATTTCAATTTAAAAAATCATGGTTTATTTACCTATATTAAAAAGGTGATCACAGCTGATTACTTCGTTATCTAAATATGAAACTAGGGCCGAAGAAAAGTATTGATTTCGAGGTAGTATCTAATTTCTATAGACATTGTTTACAAAATGCGTCGCGTTGCAGGGTGTCTCTACTGTCTGGACATCCGACTGTCTTCAATAGTAGACTTCCTTCAGTGACGTGAGGTTGTATCAGAATGCCGAAACAAAAATCCAACAAAGAACAGATAATAAAGAGGACTTAATTCAGAACATGGGGAAATAGTGTTTGACTTAATTGATAATGATTTTTTTTTGTAAATTTAATATTTGTTCCGAGTTAATTAATTTGAAACATAAGTAATCATGTAAATGTAAGTTGCATTATGAGTTCACTCATACCGTGCACACAGATGCAGCGTTGCCTATAACCAACACTATTTTTTAGCCCTAATGATATCATTACTGGATACTACGAAGGTAAGGAGAAAATTGTCGGTGCAGGTCTTGACAAAGCTAGCATTTATCTAATTGAAGCATTGGAAAGGGCAGACAATGAAAATGTCATGTTTAACAAGCCATTAGAGATTTACGTCACCAAGTAAAATTGTTCCATTCGAAAGGAGGTTTTCTCTAATAACATTAATATTTGCTTTCATGATGTTTTCATTTTCTTCTTCTTGCTATAATTTGTTCAGGTATTACTTGATATACTTACAATGGGTGTGTTCTCTTTTAAATGTGTCTGCCAATTCAACAAATTATTTTCAGTGTATTTCCAGAAAATTTAGAGAAAGAGAAAAGAGTTTGTGCCCAACAACTTTTCAAAGACAAAACGTATTGTTAGTTTGTAGTATTTGTCATGAATCAACTATAGCATCATTAAGAGCTATACCAGAATATGTTGGAACGCTGACTTTTTTTTTTTGTCCATAATTAAAACATGGCGAGATAGCATAAATGTTAAACGTATGGTAGGGGAGTAATGAAAATAAACAGCTGGGCGATGTCCATTTCTTCCATCAGTGATGCACAGATTGAGTTCTTGAAAAAGTTTATTGTGTGCATTAACAGACGGAGAGCACTAAAAATCAACGCTGGTTTGTTCCGTGACACTTTTGAGGCTAGATAGAAGCACGAAGGTTCTAATAGCTGAAGCTCAATACCAGAGGCGGCTTTTCAGGTGAACCAAGTGAAGCACGACTTCACCACAGAATTAAAAAAAAAATTAAAAGTCACTTTACTTTTACTATATATCACAATGAGACTGATATTTTATGTTCATATAATTTCAAAAATCGCTCCGCGCTGAAGAAGACTTAACGAACATAGCGCCGGTGAATCCACTTCTTGCATTGCGACTTCATATTTCACTTGCTTTGGTTACCGTAGCAACAAGACTCTAGTCTGATACATTTAAGTTCTCCGCTGGTGAAGTGAGCTCGATTTTTCTCCAGTTAGTGTTTCACTCAGCTAGGGTTACCATGGCCACAAGCCTACACCCATCGGCCCACAACAACAGATAGTATCGTGACTTTGGTAAGACGTGAAATAGTAGAGGAGACGAATTATTCACAGCGTCCCGCCAATCAACGACAAAGGGACTAATCAGGATAGACATCTGTAACAATGAAAATTACAGAAATATAAAAGGGTAAAATTAATTTCGGCCATAGAAAAGATATACTAAATGAATATATTTGTAATTATTTAACTGTTTTGCTAAAGAAGCAAGCACGAGTCTTGAGAAAAGTGAGAATATAATGTAAGAGAAATTAAAAAAAAAAAAACTTGGTTGTGGTGTTAGCGTTGTAGGTACTACTGTAACCTATATACAATGTTAAATTTTGCCGCGGTTTCGTGAGCGAGTGTGCATAAAGATCGCATTGTGTGCATTGTAATATTTTCTCTGCTCTTCTTATTACATTAGTTATTAGGCCTATTTTAAATTAAGAGTAATATTTGTTCATAAAATCAGTGTTCTTTAGAGGTTTAAGGCTGTTTATTAACAAGTTTGTCCGCGGAAAGAAGTTTCTCTTCCATGAATCGCATTAAAAACTATTTGCGTAGTTCCATGTCACAACAAAGGCTCTCGTCACTCGCAAATATTTCCGTGCAGAAGGAAATTGTGCACAAAATTATGAAACTCAGCCTTTCCACGACGATGTTAGTGATAAATTCGCTGCCATGAACAGAAGGATTCAACTTGTTTTCAAAATATTTGTATGATTACACTAGTCAACAAATTTTAACTTTGAAAATTGTGCCGAAATGAAACACTGTTACTATCCACATATTTGCCATGCTGAATCCAAAAATGGAACCCATTTTTCAGCAGCACCCTCAGATTTTCAGTTATTACCCTTATTACACTTCTGAAAAGTTCGATACTAACTAAGCAGTTCCACATTTTTAATATCTAATGCAGAATGCATGAATATAGTCTTCCAGTATTATAGTGGTGTTAGTACTAAAAGTAAAGTATCCTTTATGTTATAATGATGTAAATGGCTACTTACATTTACGTAGTGGAAGGAGGCATCGCTTTAAAACACTTTTTTGTGTATGTTGTATTCTCCGTTTTTATGAACCAGCAGTAATCACTCATCATAGATGGATCCCATCTCCCTTTATAACGCTGTTCCATCTGTAAAATGTCTTGATGAAAGCGTTCCCTTTGTTTGTCACGCACTGCACCAAAGTTTTTAGGAAAAAATCTAAATGAGAATGCAGGAAGTGAATTTGACAGACATCCTGTATCCAAAATTCTTATAATTTTGAAAAAGATTCTGAACTAGTTCGTCATTATTTTCTTCCTTCTTGTTGCCGAGGGACCCATTCACAACACTTTTAATTGACTCCCATGCTGCACGTTCGTTTGGAGTTAATTTTTTTCTAAAAAAAATTTGGTCACTCATCACTTTTTTAATCTGAGGTCCAATGAATATTCCTTCTTTTAATTTTGTATCACTCAAACCAGGGAACATTCTTCTTAGATATTTTAAACCTTCGCCTGTTGTGTCCATACCTTTCATAAAGTTCTTCATGAGCCCTAATTTAATGTGTAAAGGATGTAGATATATTTTTTTGTGGGTCAACTAAAGGTTTAAATTTTACATTATGTTTCCCAGGAGTGAAATCTTCTCTTCTTGGCCATTCCTAGTTTATATAGTGATGTTGAGTATCTCGGCTGTCCCAAAGGCACAGAAAAAGGATATTTAGAGAATCCACTCTGCATTCCATGTAGAAGACTTTAAGATCCCGCAAATATCCCAACAATGGTTTTCATATTTTAATGGCTTCAAGAATACAACACATGTTTTTGTATGTTTCTTTTTCATTGCTGCGCTGTATGCTGCAGACATGGAGGGAAGTTTATTGCCATTGTGTAACAAAATGGCTTTCAGACTAATTTTAGAAGCATCTATAAATAAGCGCTGCTCTTCAGCATTATGTGTAATACCTAGTTTTAATCAATCCATTTACATCGCTGCATGCACAAACTCCAGAACCTGTAACTATGAAAAATGGTAATAGATCCTTATTTATGTTTCTAAATACTGAAACATTAGCATCTTTATCCAGCACCTTCCATTCCTGAAGATGAGACCCTAGAAGCTCAGTCAGCTGTTTAGTTAAGTACAAATCACGTATACCAATCATTGAGTTCCACCTATGTTATTAAATGTGGCTTTTCTTCTCTCTCTTCATCTGGAATGTAGATGTCATCACTTGGTGTAGAGGGCTGCACATCATTAGATGACGTTATGTCAGATTCCGATTCTTCTTGCTATGTAGAAGGTGGAATGGGAACAGGTAAATTTTCTCCATGAGGTATTGGTCTTATAGCTGACGGGAGATTAGGAAACTGAATGAGTCTCTTATTTTTTAAGAAAATCCAGTAACATTGATTAAGCAGAAATAGGAATCATCTTAGTGTCTTTTTGCTCACACCATACCATTGGTTCGGAAAGTTTTTACAACTACGCCTTTGCTTCTTCATTTCATTTCACACAGAACAGCTCACACTACTAACAAAACCTCTACACTCGAACTAAACAAAGTACAGACTGACTGTCTCTGTTTTCATTACCAGGTACCCTGTAAGTCTATCTTATCTTTCAAGTATCAACAAACCATGATTCAGATGTGTCAAGTGAAGAGGGACTTGGTGTAATGGATAGAAACCAAAGAAGCGCTGCTACATATATACTAGGTATTGAAAAATGTGTATAAATTCTATATTTACAACATTAAATGATTGAAATTTATTTCATGTGTACCTTGTTAAATGGGAATACGTATGCATACATCAAAATTAAAGGTAGGCACCTGTGGCTTCCACCAATTTCCTCAAGCGGCCGGTAATGGAATCCACAGTCTTCTGGAGGAAGTTGCGTGGGACATGGGTGATAATGCCTCGAATCCGTCCTTCCAATTCTTTATCGTCTCTGGACGGATTGTGGCATTCCTTTTTTTCTCCATATGGCACCATCTCGAACGAAAACAACGGAAATTCACACTTCATAGCCAGCAGCAATCTTCGCTCTCTCGCGAACACATAGGTGATCGACCATCTTTGCTATTGTTGCGCGAACCGCCTCTCACGGCCAACACCTATACTACGGACGAGCAAACGTTCAAATTATTTTTAATGATTTATATATACACACAATTTTCATTATGGTTCCATCGATATTAAAAATTCTACAGTCAATTAATAATACCTAGTTACTTCCCGCCCGCACTATATGTATGGCTTTTCATAAAATATAACATTGTTGCAGTGCTCAGAAACCTGACGTGATGGAAAAAATCTGATTACATATTCGTAATTAGCTCATCAGACTTGGTAATAATCAGCATTCTGTTTGTCGGCACAAAAAATGTTGTAGACTAGTGTTATTTATTACCTTTAATTTATGAATATTTTATTATTACTATTATCATTATCATTATCATTATCATCGTTATCATCATCAATGTCACGTATTTTAAATATACCGGTATTTAATATACATAGGCCTATACATGATTTTTGTTATAAAATTAGAAGTCGATCGAAAACTACTTCACGCACTTTTTACGTCACGAGTCGCCACTGCTTTTCAGCTGCAGTAGGTGAAGAGGCACTTCACCAAAATTTTAGTCTGTATTGTTTTTCTCTTTATTATATCTTTTTATTTATATAACAATCTTGAAATGGATACCTATCTTTCGAACACCCCAGTCCCTAACGTATTGCGGCAGTCTATAGCTTTCAGTTGTGATGGGGATGACGAGGTGAATGCAGTTGACCTCGTGAGGGTGGAGAATTGTCTCTTGGGGGTAAGAGCGAGGGATATCCTGAAGGAAATACTCGTAGAGATATCCTGAACTAGCACCAACAGATAATGCACGTGTACTTTGAGGGATTCACTTTGCGTGTGCATTTGTTTTTCAGTATGTAAACATTGAGGATATACCTACAGTCTTACTAATAAAAACTCTACAGACGTTTAACTGTCTTATACTTATACAAAGAGTAGCTCGTTTATAAGTCGTGTGTAAATTCCTTACTAATAATCACTATATACGTCGTGTATAAGAGTTTAACTGTTGACACAGCTACGTCATAGTTTCGTCATTACTTCGTTACGAAAGGTAATAGAATATCTGAGGTTCTCTATTGCATCCGGTAGAGCGCTCTAGTGTGCTGTGTTAAAGTATCGATAGTACAACTGGCTCTGATCGATTACCACACTATATTTTGGTCAAATAGTACAAGCTAAAGCAATATTATTCTACTTATTCTGTGCTCTTTGGTGTGTTCTTCTGTGGGTACAAGGCATCCACCATCATAAAATGACAGTCGATACGAACAGCTGTTAGAGGAGCGGCCATTTTTTCTCTATATACAACACTTAAACAAGTGGTTTTATGTATATAACTACTGCAAAGCAATTCCCATTGTATAGTTACAGACTGTTTATACATCCATCTCTTATGCATGGTTTATTAGTAACATTTTATGTCTCAACGCTGCATAAGTCTCGTATAAAAACTATACACGGTTTATTAGTAATACCGCTAGTGTATTAGTATATTAAACACTCTTAAAAACAACTCAAAATGCCAAATTTTTGTTACATTCCTACATGTAAAAACCAGGGAAAAATTTTGTCTTCATTCAGATCCCAAAATATTCTGAATATATGCTTTAAACCTTAAAAAATAACGAATGAAATTGCGCCTTGAAAGTGCTAGCTATTAAACAAAAGTAACTACTTCAAGTAATGAATTGCTGGCTACAGTTTCATTTTAGAGAAGGGAAAAGAAAAATCAATAAAAACATATGCAACCTCGACAACGAGCTACGTTAACTTAGATTATATGCAGTAGTTGTAGGAGTCTTCGAAGTTTACGCCTGCAGTAAACTCTCTATAAACTGGGATGTTCATTGTCCAGGACGATCCGTAGTGAAATCCATTTCGTGAATAATGCTTTTAATGTGCTGTAGACTAATAGTAGCCAATTTGCAAAACCAGCTATTTGCAAGTTAGACGAATTTTGGCAAATGAGGAAAATTGTGTAAAAACTTAACCACAGATGCTAGAGGCATGATTTCTAGTTTAAATAATGGGGAAAAAATATTTAGTTTGTCTTCCTACAGCTCAGAAATATATGATTAATAGGTAATTAGTTATATTGTATATTAATTTGCAAATAGCAGGTTTTGCAGCCGAACAGAGCAGTTAGCAGGATTTGCAACTCTATAGGTAGCCATATTAACGATACATTAGTTTGCAAAACCTGGTATTTGATCAATGTTAACAGTTTATCTGAGAAGACTAACTTGGAAACAAACTGACGGTAGAAGAGAACATTCTTATTTTCGTTACATACCTAAATATTATTGAACACACAAATATTGTACTATAAAAAAGTAAAAAAGGAGAACGGAATACTAATGTTATAGTTTGAAGGTTTCCTTATGTACTACTGTTTGTGAAAAGTGCAACACCCAGAAAAAATGGCCCGAACGACCCCAAACTCGGGAGATGTATAAAACAGAGTACCAAATGTAGTGTGTTCGTACGAGTCCCGCTTCAACTTGTCCTACAGTGACGGTCACATAGTGTTAAGCGCTACCGTGGTGAACGCAGTCTGAGAGCCTGCATTGTTGAGCGGCATTGCAGACAAGTTCCTATTGTGATGCAATATGCGATCTCGCTTCCTACGTATTCAGGGCAATCTGAACTTCTACCGCTACATTAGAGAGGTCTTAGAGTCCGAGGTACTGCCCCTCCCTCAGGCAACTCCACATGCCATATTTCAGCAGGACAATGTCCGGTCACATGTGGCGAGGATTGTGCAAGTCTTCTTCGAAGAACGACGGGTATCACTGCTTTCCTGGCCTGCACGTTCGCCAGACATTTCGCCCATCGAATATGTCTGGGATATGGTTGGTCGGCAACTTGTTCGTCATGGTCCTCCAGCACACACTCTTGACGCTTTGCGGACTCGCATACAAACTGCGTGGAGGGAGATTCCCCTGGAACATATCCAGGAACTCTTTGATTCCATACCACGACGCTTAGAAGCTCTGATTGCAGCGCACGGAGGCTTCATTCCATACTGAAATTTCACGGTCACAGATCAGGTACAGTTCTGTAATTCTAATCCTTGTGTATTGTCATGTATCTGAACTGTGATATCAATTTCATTTCAGTCACATGTATCCTTCTTGGTGTTGCAATTTCTACAAACATCAATGTAATATAACACTTTACAAAATGTTCGGTTCTTCCTCATTCATGAGTTCGAAGTCCACTACATCCGTATGTTCATCCTCATCTTCACTCAGGTCTGCAACAACAAGGTCTTGCTGCTGGTTGAACATTTCGGTGTAGAAGGTCAGGTTTGCATTCCGAAACCAGTCCTACCCGAAGTGCAATTCCAGAAGTCTTCCAATGTCCCTGATGTTTGCTTCTTTAAGGATGACACCCATTGGAATGTAGTCCTTTTGGAAATGTTTACCTTTATTGTTTAAACTTTTGGATTCGCCTTTTCACTGGTACCATTCTCTTCATCATCTGTATCTTCTCCCTCAACACTAACAGAGTTATTGAAACAGGATACACCATATCCATCCACACTCATTTCGGCAAAAGTCGAAAAAAACTGCAAGATAATCACAGTAACCACTTCAAGACTTCAACACACTTAACATAAAAGGTTAGAAGTTCCCGATAAAGCGCGGGCAGAAACTCTCAGCTGATGTATTAGATGCAGCAGTATAGTCAATTTAACTATACGAGCAAAAAGTAGCTTTATTATCAGCGTCTAATAATATCTTATTCGTTATTTTAGTATGCTCAATGTAATCCTTATGGAGATCGAAATAGCAGCTTTTGCATCCGTAACTCTCAATATGGCCATGTTGTCTCAGTGACATTTAGCAGGTTTTGCAAAAGTAAACATGGCATTGTGCAGTTAGCAGGTATTGCATCCTTACGCTCTCCACACTTAGCAGGTTTTGCAACCGTATGCAATTTTATTTACTAGATTTAAAGGGTTTAGAGTTGGATTTGTAACCGAATGTGTGGCTTATTACGTAGCTAATGACGAACTGAAACCATGGTTACCATTATCTCATGTTTCATTTTTTTGGCAGTTAGCTGGTTTTGCATCTGGGCTACTCTAATTAAAAACATGTTTTAACTTCAAATTTTCAAAATCATCCTACATAGTATTCAAAACTGCATGTCCTTAACCTACAAAATACACGAATAATCATGACTAGGGCTAGGATTTTGATGGCCTATAAATCATAAAAAAATATCCTAAAAACAATGCATTTATGACCTAAAAATCTTTCAAAAATGCCCTTGAAATGCCCTAAAAGTTGATCTTACATTCTAAAATTGACTTAGTAGGAAAAGGAGTTTTGTGTTACTTAATATTTAGACTAGTAATTAAATTAAATTCTAGTACCAACACTTAAGCTTATTTAATTTTACATAATTTTTTCTAAGTGGTACATTTTAATTAATTATTTTACCTGATGTAGTTTCCATGTAGCCCATCACATACGGAATAGAGGAGTCTATGTTGAAGGGATGGTTGGACTGATCCATTACATGAGGTGTACTACGTTAAAAGGGCAATATTTGTGTAGAAAAACGATTAAAATATTATAAAAAATAATGGGTATTAGCCACCGGCGTAGCTCGGTCGGTTAAGGCGCTTGCCTGCCGATCCGGAGTTGCGCTCGGGCGCGGGTTCGATTCCCGCTTGGGCTGATTATCTGGTTGGGTTTTTTCCGAGGTTTTTCCCAACCGTAAGGCAAATGTCAGGTAATCTATGGCGAATCTTCGGCCTCATCTCGCCAAATATTATATCACTATCACCAACTCCATCGACGCTAAATAACCTCATATTTGGTACAGCGTCGTTAAATAACCAAGTAAAAAATAAAGGATATTAATGGACAAAATATGTAGAAAAAATATCAAAGGAAATAGCCATTATTTTATATTAATAATGGGGATTTGTGGCCAAAATTAAAAGAAAATACCTCAAAAATGTCCGAATAACACAAAAGATGCTATTATGAGTTGAATCAGGCAAAAAATGCAAAAAAATGCCCTAACAAATATGTCTTAAAACACTCAGTTTATCACACAACATATAAATACTAAAGCGGCTATGTTTCTGGCTTACTAGAAAAAAGATGCAATTTCATCAAAATCCTAGCCCTAATCATGACACTACTGCGATCATATTACATCAACCTATCGAACATTGTATTTCATCTTACTGCAACATAGAAAAAATTACGAGAAATTCAATCTGGATAGTCCCTTCCCTATAAAAAAAAACATTGGTGGCTGCATATCTTCTTTTTAGAGTACCTACGGTACTTAAATACCAATGATTAAAGAGGGTAATATTCATCTACGCATAGTTCCTTTTTTTTTTTTTTATTCATGCACCTCGTTCTCAAAGTTCTCGTTTAGGTTCATGAACATTCAATTTACTCGTATCTATATTCTGCATACTGCAGATTTCCCCATCCATTTCGGGGAATCGCTCAATATTATACAGGTTTAGGACTATGCTATTATTTATTGTAAATGAAATTAAATTATGGGGTAAGAAAATACTGAACTATATTAAATTATACTAGGTTATACAAAATAATTGTAAATATAATTTTGACACGCACAGGAAACCAACAAATCGGAAATGTAATCAATTATAGCATATGACATAATATAGCCCTACAACAAGTTGCGCCGTATGGAACGCTCCTGCCATCTATCGGTAAAACTTCCCTTAAGATATCCCTATTTCGGAGAATTGTTTGCATCAACGGCAACCAATATGAACAAAACACTTGACCATGTCGTTCATACTGCGAGAGTGAACAACATCCCACCAGAAAAGAAATATTTTCACGGGGCTGAATATCAGTTGACAAGAAATTCTTGCCTGGATCTTGCCGTTGCCGTTCACAACTTATTCTTGCTGTGAGTTCAGTGTCACTGCAAGGTGGTTGGTTTTTTCCGTTTAAATTGTGGCCGGCCTACTGATATTCTTGACATTTCAGTTAAAAAAGACAAATAAAAAACGGGAAATCTTATGATTTTAAATTTACAAGTTCTTGGTTTGTTGACTTTTCTTGGATATGCAGTAGCCTAAGTTTACAATCGTTGTTCTGTTGGCCATGTTTACTTTTTAGTAATAAAAACGTGTGGAAGAAGGCTTTACTGACTTCATAAATATTACTCGGTCTCTCCATAATGATGCCGATTCGGGAGAACATTTGAAGTGCAAATTGCAACTTCACGTATTCGTGAAAAACAGAAATACTACAGCTTCAAGAGAATAGGAGACTTATAAATGAACGGTATAAAGGAAATATACAATGAAATAGACTTTTCTTAGAGGTAATAATTGATGCAAAACTGTATTAATGTAAACAGGATCTTTCGTTCAGGGGCCACGACGAAAGCTTTTATTCATTAAATCGTGCAAATTTCAAAGAACTTGTTACTATTTTGATATCGAGAAATCCCTCAGAAATACAAAATCATTACAACAAAATAGCGTATTCAGTGGCGATTCCAAGACAATTCAAAATGAACTTATCGATTGCTTTTCAGATTATACACATGAATATGTAAAAACTGAAATTAATGCTCCATATTTCTTTTCTGTGCAAGTCGATGATACCGCAGACATTTGTCAGACGTCCCAATGCTCCCAATGTAGAGGGAAGACTAGTTGAGAGATCTTTAGGGATTGGTAACTTAAGTGCAGACAGATCAGCAGAGACGCTTTTCCAGTTGTTGAATAGTATCTTAAAAGAATTTGACCTATGATGGTACGAGTGAAATGTCAATCATTTGAACGGCTGCAGAAGAGAATCAAAGATAAAGCGCCTAAGAAATTTTTGTACATTGTTTAGCTCACCGGTTAAATTTGGATCTAAAACAAAGTTTTAATACTATTTCAAAGTGTCGCATATTTTTTGCGAGTATTGGTGGCATCCAAATTTTTTTCCATAATTCTGCGAAACGAACGCGTGTACTTGATTCAGTTTTGGCAAAAAAGAATCCCTACTTTAACAGAGACAAGGTGGAGTTCAAACTCAAAACTTATCCATGTGATTGTTGAGAATTGGGACAAGCTAAAAGAGGTTTTCCAAGTTATCTTGAACGATGTAGAATCCGACGAAAATGTTGTTCGTTCTGCCAATGGATTTCTCAATGAAATGGACAAATTTGAATTTACTTTCCTGGCTATCGTTTTCAATGATATTTTCAGTTTAACTGATGTCCTCTTTAACATCCTTCAGAAGAAGTCACTGAACGTCGGTTACTGTGTAACTAAAATCAGAATAAAGGTGATATTCTAAAGAGTAGAAGGGATAAACGTTATTTCGTAACTTCGTTTTTTTAAATGGTAGCAAGCTCATTAATGTGACCGCAGAAAGAAGTCAGAAAATGTTTTCCATAATCGTCGGATCCTTTATTTTGAAATTCTCGATAACATTTTGATGAAAATGTGTCTTCGGTTTGAAGACTGTGATAAACTGCAGTTCCTATGTCTTGTGTACTCTTCAAAATTTCAAGATAACGCCATCAATTTTCTATCTGATGCCTTACAGCAGTTACATCAGTGTTATGCTAAGCTCCAGCGTCGGTAAAATGAAGTGTGCCTTCTTTGTGCAGATAAAAATTACTCCTGAAGAAATACAGCACTCTCTCCAAGAAAATCAAGACGTATTGGAGGAATCTTACAAGTTGATGTGACGATTCTCTCGACTAGTACATCGGTGGAAAGGAGTTTTTCTTACCTACAAAGAATAAAAACTCCTTTAAGGAACACATTACAGAGATAACTTTCATCTTTTTCGAAAATTGAAACCCAAAATGAACTCTTAGCTCAATTTATTGAACGTCACCCCTTTTACAGTGACATTATCGACAGATTTCCTGCCCTAAAGGATTGACCTGATCTACAAAAAAAAAAAAAATAGGTGAGTTATGCATGACTGACTTACTAACTTACTATATTTCATTTTTAAAGAAAGTAGTTATGTTTCTTTTTTCTTTCATACCTGTAAGTACTTCTTCACTTACTATTGGAGGCACGAGCCGCCACTGCTGCTCTCAGCTCATTCACACATCTGATTTGCTCTATGTCCAGTTTGGATTATATTCTATGATATAGTTTTATTCTTACACTGTATTTACGAATATTTTCCAATTGCATTTAAAATGGATGTAGACGCAGGAAGATTTGTTTGCGTGAATACAAGACCCCTAACAGTATTAAAAGGAGCTACTAGAGAAACTGGTATTAATACAAGACCCCTAACAGTATTAAAAGGAGCTACTAGAGAAACTGGTATTAATGCAAGACCCCTAACAGTATTAAAAGGAGCTACTAGAGAAACTGGTATTAATGCAAGACCCCTAACAGTATTAAAAGGAGCTACTAGAGAAACTGGTATTAATGCATGACCCCTAACAGTATTAAAAGGAGCTACTAGAGAAACTGGTATTAATGCATGACCCCTAACAGTATTAAAAGGAGCTACTAGAGAAACTGGTATTAATGCAAGACCCCTAACAGTATTAGAAGGAGCTACTAGACAAACTGGTATTAATGCATGACCCCTAACAGTATTAAAAGGAGCTACTAGAGAAACTGGTATTAATGCAAGACCCCTAACAGTATTAAAAGGAGCTACTAGAGAAACTGGTATTAATGCAAGACCCCTAACAGTATTAAAAGGAGCTACTAGAGAAACTGGTATTAATGCATGACCCCTAACAGTATTAGAAGGAGCTACTAGACAAACTGGTATTAATGCATGACCCCTAACAGTATTAAAAGGAGCTACTAGAGAAACTGGTATTAATGCAAGACCCCTAACAGTATTAAAAGGAGCTACTAGAGAAACTGGTATTAATGCATGACCCCTAACAGTATTAAAAGGAGCTACTAGAGAAACTGGTATTAATGCATGACCCCTAACAGTATTAAAAGGAGCTACTAGAGAAACTGGTATTAATGCAAGACCCCTAACAGTATTAGAAGGAGCTACTAGACAAACTGGTATTAATGCATGACCCCTAACAGTATTAAAAGGAGCTACTAGAGAAACTGGTATTAATGCAAGACCCCTAACAGTATTAGAAGGAGCTACTAGACAAACTGGTACTAATGCATTTATAAAACCAAATATTTTTTTTTTTCAGAGGATGACTCTGACCATTTATATTTATGTAATTTTCTTCTTCTAAACATAATTGCTACGATTTTGTCGTCGCGTCGCACACGGGAAACCAACTACTTCACGTAGCGGTGAGTAGTGAAAATCTCCTTGAGATAATCCCAGACATACCCAAACAGTTTTGTCTGATATCGAATTGTTCGATGCATGCCTGACAGCTTATCTGCTGATACGGTTGAAGTCATTATTTTCTTATTCAAGCGTTGCACTCTGAACTTCGTTGCGGTTCCACTTATTCGTCGACCGTTATAGGGCCTACCTGCAATACTCGTAATTAAGAGTTGGAGAGTAGCGTTCATTTAAATAAAGTAACTATAAATTAGAGTTGCCATATGCCACGGATTTCGCGGACAGTCGGTGAATTTACAGTGTAAGAAGAAAGTCCGGGCCGAAAAGACGGATATCCACCATTTTGAATACAGCCGGACAGCAATCTGGAAAATTTCAATAGACTAAGTTATGGAAGAGTGTCGAAATGATACTCAAGTGGATGCAAGAACTACATGTTGAGATCTGAACGAGACTCTTCTCTTTGAATTGAAGTCTTCCTTACTGGGCAACAAAGAAGGTATGTTTTCACGAAATCTTGAAAATTTTCTATTATAGCTGTGTTTCTGTGGAAGTACACATAACTGCCGACATTGTAAAATATTATTTCTCTGTACCAGGGCATAAAGCCAACGTTGAAATAAAATTTTACCTGAGGAATGCTCAGTGGACAGAGGAAAGGAAAAGATTATCACTTAAGTAAATGCAATTACACTATAAAAAGAAAAACGTAAATTCCAATGAATTTCACAAAGTCATTCAGAAACGAAGAAAGTTCTTTTTTTTCTGTTCACAGTTATGAGAAATATGAGTGGTAATGAAGTGTCGAACCCTGTTCTTAATAAGTGATACTGATGTAGTGTCTATAGTGCGTATACTATACAGGATGAATCATAAGTAGTGTCATTAATTTGAGAGGGTTATTCTTTGTGATATTTAAAACAAGAAGCTTTAATATAATTTAACTCATTTTTTCTTCCTTCTCGAGATAAAAGTTGTTCTACATAGCGTGTTTTGGGAAAGGCATTAATTTAATTCCCAATATGCCAAGTCAGTTTAAAAGAGCAGTGTATTATGATAATAAATGATTGAAAGAATTTTAGTTTTACCCTTTAAATGTGCAGAAATTTGATCCGAACAAATGTGGCATTGTAAACTTCCTTTGCAGAACGAAAAGTTGCATCTGTTCCGATCAAATTTCTGCACATTTAAAGGACAAAACTAAAATTCCTTCAATAATTTATTATCATGATACACTGCTCTCTTAAATTTACTAAGCATATTAAGAATTAAATTAATAGCTTTCCCAAAATACTCTGTGAAATATTTCATATAAAATAATTTTATCTCGAAAAGGGAGCAAGAACGAGCAAAACTGGATTTAATTTATTTCTTTGAAATATCTCAAAGAATAACCCTCTGAAATTAATGACATTACTTGAAGTTCACCCTGTATTTAGTGTGCATATCCATTTCTCAGAAATTCGTTCCTTTCCTTTGTCGATCATACTGGCGTGACGACCATGTCCTGGTTTTATGTTTCTTCATTATGACAACCCTACTGTAAAGCCTTGGTTTTCTGAACCGACGCATGCGACGTGCGAGGTGCACAAGTCCAGGCTACACGAGAAATAGTAAGCTTACTGTAAGTGGTTTCTATAACTGCGAGATGCGAGATCTACATAACTCGCAGGTACAGAAATCACTCACTATCTCTTGTGCAGTCCGGATTTGTGCGAGGCGGGCCTCGCACCTCCCACGTCGCATATGTCGGTTCAGAAAAACCAGGACGAATAGAATAGTGTACGCGCTCTGTGAGTTTACACGGATCGCCGCAACGCGGCGCTGTCACTGCTAAGCGCGGACTCGGAAGGAACTCACAGTACTTGTTACGCTGACTATAGTCCTTTTTGAAAGCAAATTTCTTCCATTTAACCCGGCTATTCGTAACTTAAGAAATACCTTTATAATCTCTTATTCATAATTAATAGTCTTCTATCAGGTATTACTATTATGAACGTTCGTAACAGAAAATACAAAGGGATCTGAAACGTTGTGAAAGCAATTATACGTTCAGTATTTAAATAATCTTTTCGTAACAAGTTGCGAATTCAGGGACAGGAAAACCTACGAAATGCTAGTAAATAAAGAGTTGAATGATATTTTACGTGCCTATAAATAATTAAATTACTCACCATGATTAGTTGCTTGCTACTTTTGAGAGTTTGCGAGATGACTTGACGGATTTACGAGCTTGTAAAAATCTTCGGATTTACTTTGTCCTGAAGAAGAATCGGCACTTTAAATAGTGGTAGACTAATTTCGGAATAATATCGATGATATGTTCTCTGCAACAACCTGCTCCCGAAGACTGGATCGAAAGAGCGTCAAGATAGATCTCATCCCACATCGCACTTGCTGAGCTAATATTTTCTTTAATTTTCAATTCTGTTTGAATAAGTACGTCATATACAGCTTGGGAGGGATGGTTTAAAAAACTGACGTTCCTTCCTGATAGGTAGTCTTTGATTTGGGTGAGAGCTGCACAATGTTTAGACCTATTACATTCCTGTCGAAGGGCACAGAGGGTACACGCAATAAACTTAGAGGAATGATTTACTACATAACCGGCCACATAATACACTAAACATGTCAATGAACGCAGCAGGAATGGTATTCACCAACTCGGGCACAGCACTTTCCCAGTATTGACCATGTATTTTTTCATGAATGACATTTTTTTTTTTTCCTTTTATACAGGTTTCTACAAACTTCCTAACTGTCTTGTTGAGTAATTCCACATTTCGCGCTAATGTTCGGATTTGGTTCACAAACGATGTGAGTAGTTCATAATCACTTCTCGTTTCAGAGTTTCCAGCAATATTAAGAAGGATCTGCTTCGTAGTAAATGCATATGGAAAAAATCTGTCGTCGAAGAATGGTCATCTGAACTGAGTGAAGACAAAATTCCGAAGTGATGTTCCAATGGGTCTTGGGCGAGTTTCCCTGTTAGGATATATTTGTATCCTTTGCTCCGGAGCCATTCGCTCATTTCTAAGGTACTCTGCAAGGTTACTACTAAACATTGTTGTAGCAGACGCAAATGTGTTGGTTGTAGTTGTGAGACACTGAAGAAAATCAGTAAGGAATTAATGATCAGAAGAGTTTATAAAGAGCCTTAGCAGAAATGTGCGAATTTAATGCGGCGGCAATACAGTTTAAATGCCTGTAAATTCTTCAGTGTCCTCACTGCCTTCGAAACCCGATGACCCTAATTCTCGATAAAATTTGAGGCCTTTGGCGACACTGTTGCTAAAGAGTTGGAACGCGAGTCTGGTGGCATCCATTCTCTTAAAGGACGAGAGATCTAAATTAGCTGTTGTCAAACTTGGGACAAACCCTAAACATTCGCATATCCAGATAAGTCTTACTTAAAAAGTCTCCTATGAAAACTAAAACTGATATTTTTCTCCTTGCAAGAGAATTCGATTTTGTCATGGAAATAATTTCTTATGCATTTCAGTATGTGGACAAAATCTGAGAATGCCCGTATCTTTCTTTTTGTCGTCGAACGGATTAGGAATAGGCCTATAGTATTATGCTGGAATTTTTTTTCCATTGATTTCTAAGACTTCCAGGCCTTTCTATTTGTTTGCCTGCCATCACAAGTGAAACCGACTACTCTCGTCATAACTGCTTCTAATTGTCGTATAACTTGTATAAGAATTTTAGCGAGAATGTCACCTGGAGTAGCGTTTCTGCTAGCGTAAATAGCAATTGGTTGAATCCAATCTTGCATAAATACTAATGCATGATTTGCTAATTGTTTCTTTTGGACATCAGACGTGAGATCTCCGAAATCAACAAATACGTCCACTTTAAGGGAATAATTATTAAATTGAATTTCTTCTCTCAATTTGATCTCATCGAATATTACCACTCCGTAACGTTTATTTTCATATATTTCATCATTTCGGTAAATTAGGGAAAATGTGAGGTACAACTCTTGGTTGTAATTTTCAACGCACTCGCGGTATTGCTGTCTTATGACGTTTTATATTAAAGTTAAAGTTATGTTTTATTTAACGACGCTCGCAACTGCAGAGGTTATATCAGCGTCGCCGGATGTGCCGGAATTTTGTCCCGCAGGAGTTCTTTTACATGCCAGTAAATCTACTGACATGAGCCTGTCGCATTTAAGCACACTTAAATGCCATCGACCTGGCCCGGGATCGAACCCGCAACCTTGGGCATAGAAGGCCAGCGCTATACCAACTCGCCAACCAGTGTTTTATATTAAATAAGTCTGATCGGTTATTTACCGAAAGCTGCCTATCTTTCCGCGGAATCGCTCTGGCCCACTTTCCAAACTCATCTTTTTCTTTGGGAGATAAAAAGAAATGTCTTGTTACACTATTTCTACTGAATTCCGATCTATAACCCGGAACAAAACAGTACGGAATTTTTGTAATTATTTTGTAAACCACCACACAATATTCTTTTGTCTCTGGTTAATTCAAGGCACAACAAATTGAAGACATCTACATAACTCTCAACAACAAAGCATATTAAAACCCCTAGCAACTTTCATCATTAAAAGCGCGAGAAATATATTTTCGAGGTATCTGACTTCAGACAACAGATGGATCCTAGCGATCGAAGCACCACTAGTTGTCAGGTCCGCTACCGACAATGGGAAAGTATAGAAGTGCGTACACTATTTTTTCTATTCGTTCTGGAAAAACCAAGGCTTTAGGTCGCTCGGTCGTTTTCTGAATCCTTGTCTTTCTTACGTCAGACGCGCATAAAATGTGTCTGCTATTAAATTAATTTAAACACTCGAAGATATTCTAAAATCTGCCTTACAAATGTCCGAATTATAATTCTTATCAATACTACATTCGTGTCTTGCTAATTCGAATTCATTTATATGCCTTTTATCTAAAAATTGTATACGCAACAAGTATGCTGCAGTCACGTGACTCGAGAATAGCATCCTATTTCCCATGTTATTCATTTGAATTTCTTTCGGACATGAAGGAGAAAGCAAAAAAAAAAAGTATGCCTTGACTAGCATAATATGTTGAAATATTTTAATTTTTTGTCAGATAGGAAAAAAAATCTTTGTAATTTTTGCACTAGTGGAAAAGAATACAAAGTAGTCGAACTTAAAAACATAAACATATACAGGTAAGACATAATCAGTCATAATATTATTGCGATTATTAGTATAAAAATTTTGGTTGTAGTATTTTAAATAACCACATAAAATATTTATTATATATCAGGTATTTAATTTGCTTTACAAAGTTTAGTATTTACTATTTACTTATTTAAATCAAGAGTATGAGAACATAATACGCCGTTGTTCCATCTCACTACAAAATGTGTAGTTACTTAGTTTATTTACTCATTTACCTACTTGGTCTGTCGGTTATTTGTTTGTGTGTTTGTTTGTTTGTTGTGTACCACACCACCAGAGAACAAATAGGCATAGGCCTTTACAAAAAAAAAACAAATACAGTGATAAGTAAATAAGGAATAGAAATAAAATTACCAATAGAAATACAAAAAGCAAAAATGCAAAAAGAGGGGAATAATAAAGAATACAAGTATAAAGATAAGATCACAATGGGTACAAAAAGTAGGCCTACTAATGCAATATACTGACTGCCTAATATATTTGTGACTAAAGAAAATGACTAAGGATCTAGAAATAATTGGTTGTAGAAATATTAAGAGACACAAAACAGTAACAATTTCGAAAAATTTGCATTAAGTTAGTATACTCAGTTTATCTTTCTCTGTGAGGTGCAAGGCTGCGAGTTCGCGTGGTGTGTCCAATGGATCTCATCGCCTGTGTGCTATTTCTGGGAGAGGAAGAGGAAATGATCCTGCGCTTTTCTGCTGAAGACAGTGATATCTTCAAAAATATGAAAAGCGACGATGCCTACAATATTCTTGTAAAACGCCACTTGATTGATAGTGAAACAAAATGCAGAAGTTATTTTAGAGTCTCAAGGTACTAATTTGGTATTTAATTAAGGAAGATATTACGAAGGTACCGACTAAAAAGTATCGAAGAACCATCTCGCCCGAGAAAAAACTTTGTGTTACACTAAGGTGGGTAAAATGTAGTTAATAGACTTTAACTTATTCCATAAGAAAATGAATATGACTGACATTTTCAAAAATACTTTCTATTAATATAGTTGAAACATCAAACAGTAAATTTTTGCCAATTTTTCATAAGGTACCAATATAAAAATTAAAGATTAGGAAAAATATAAGATTATTAATTGAACATGAAAAAATACAAAATAATTAATTTGCCAATTCATCGTCAACTGCGACAAAACTGTAAAACAAATTGCAGTAGCTATAAACAGGGTCTTAAGTAAATCTTAATCATGCACTGGGCGAGTACAGTGGAGACTTCATCTTTCACTGACGATGATTCGGAAAATTCGGAGGTGTTTAACTTGGTTTTCCCCCTACTATTTCGTCATGGAAGTCGTAGGGGAAATACTTTCATTGTAGAGATGCCGCATCTCCATATCTGTTGCAATTTGATACATTTTCATCCTTGTTTGGGCGATTAGTTCAGGAGATAATCCTATCACTATTTTTGCCATACTTTTGAAAGGCTTTCTACAGGGTGGTGTTCTGCAGATCGAACTGATGTTATTGAAATTAGTTCCTTCATCATAGCTATCCTATCTTCATGATCTTTCTTTCTGTACCAGATGAATTATTTCCACTGCTGATCACTTCCTCTTCATCAAAAGTTAATTTCTACTCCTCTTCATTTTCCTCGGTACCCAATTCGTCTTCACTTTCTTCAGACTCTTCTTCATCACTACCTTGGACCTCAGTTTCTTATATGGTAATGACGATACAGTTCTGAACAAGAACACAGTATAAAATAGCCTCATTAGACTTTTTCGGGTAGTGCCAAGATTTATCTATTGATATCTACATATCGCATGAGAGAATAACCGATCGTGGAAAGACGTATACAAATGTGCAATGAATTAAAAACATAGGCCTAATATGATGACGTACTGAGTGACACTCTCTCCTGCAAGGCAAAGTCGAGTAAAGTAAATTTGGCAGAGTTGTACTTTGATTTGGATGGTGCTACAGAACCAGTTTTATCTTGACTTTCCTATAGGCATCGCGGATCAATCGCCACCTTGTTTTTCACTCGTTTTCTTAAAGAAAACAAAACGACATTCATTAATCTCTTACGATTATTATAATTAATTTTTATTTCTACAGTAAATACAAACAACTGCTTGTATGTAAAGTACTTTATTTTACTAAGGACGATTGTCATAATTATGAGCAGGGCAAGGAATTAGGTGAAACATTGTATATATAGCCAAAGTAGTTGTGAACTTGAACCGAGCTACTGCACTGATCAAACAGGAGTACAGTTCAGTCAATGAAAATTACACGCAACTTGTTGCGAAATTATTTCAGAACCTGCACAGTATTTGATCCGCCAAGTATAAACAACTAAACAGTGCAGTTGTTTCATGTGTGTCAGTCAGCAGTTCATGCACATTTCTTTCAGAGATACGTCGAGAAATGGAACAAGTAGGTACAGTATAGACAAAATTAGGAGCACGTATTACAGAATTTGATGGTGTGTTTATTATTTAAAACAATAAACAATTCTGCAAATTTTGTAAACGTTACGTGCCAGGTTCCAGGAATTTAAATTAAGTAGTTACTATTAAACACAAATGTGCTTATGATGACAAATTGAATTCTGAGACTCGACTTACACTGCCTCGGCTGCTGCGCGACCCGCCAATTCGTGCCTTAAATCTTCCCTCCCGCGTATCGCTATATGACGTCACCCGCTCCAACTCAAAGTTATGGTGGATACATGATTCTTCGTCTGTCAACCACCCTATACTTCACTTGAATTTGTCGTGTAGTACAGAAATAAAATTACAGGCGCGACAAAACTCGTATGAAAATGTGTCGGTCGACGTTCTGGGATCGCATCCTAGTACTGGACCGAAATTACAGTGGATACAGCACACTTAGTGAAATTCAAATTTGTTTTTGAACACATATCCTAATGACGTCATTAAAGATGTGCATTTAAGTGACATGCCTAATTTAAAGAATTCTGCAATTGTCAGCCAACGTGGAACGCAGTTTTTCCATGTGTAGGCCTAAGTTTTTTTCAAAGGCATATTGGTTCCGTTAAGTTCAATGTTAATTGAAAAATGAGTTCTATTCAGTCAATACTTAACATAAACACAATAAAACATGTTATAATAACATTTACACAGATTTTAAAAACAAACGTTTTCGCCAATTTTGATTGGCATCTTCAGGTCTTGTAGGTCGAATGGAACATGTTATAAAAAGTGAACACTTGGTATATGACGTTAAAAACCAAAGTTACAACTGTCATATCACTTAAAAACAGAGAATAGAATATAGCAAAAAGCCTCCACGATGTGTATAGAATCACTGTGTTGAAAGAGGCGTGTGTGAACCAAGGAAACAGCAAAACTCTTCTGTCATTGCAGATACAGTTTTCAAGATAGATTTGAAGATGCTACGAACAGGTCGGTCGTGTGGCCGTTATGGAGAGCAGGAAAAATCCTGTAAATTGTAAGGATAGAATGAAAGAATATTTAGAAGCATTTAAGTATTATTTAAATCTTCTAAAACAATACTTACAAAAAATGGAAGAAAGTCTTGAAATCCATGAGGCCGGCGACACGACTGATCTTTACATTAAGTGGTAGCGTATGACGAAAACTGTATACGTTGCACGACTAGTGGATGAATGACCGTTACTTGCGTGTGATTTTAAACAGCGGGTTATTTGAATTTGGGTATTGTTCGCTAAGGAGCGGGCTATCATTATTATTAGAAAAGGTGGTAATATATGAGGTGTATAGTTCCAAAAGTCGACATGTGCCATTTTTATGAAAAATGAGTTGCGATCGTTTCTTTTATCTTTGGGTTGAAATGCATTGGAAAAACATTTGTATATCCTCCAAAACCCGAAATTACATATATAAATCAAGTAATAAAATATGGTGTTTTTTCCAAAACCCGACATATTTTGCTATTGTGTTGTTCCAAAACTCGACATAATCAGTTTATTCCAAAGTCCGACGTTTACACTTGCGTTGAGTGAACTATGAAAGCTAGTATCCTTCCAAAAGTCGACATATTTTCACAGGACAAAGAAAGTGTGTGATTTCTTTATAGCACTGATGTTTGCTTTTAGAATCTAATAATTCTTCAGTGCGCGCGATTTACTGATAGGAAAATCAACAATGGGACCTATTTAAGGATAAAATTATACTACATTATCGTGGTACATCATAGCTGTGCAGATTGTTGCAACGCATTGACGTATTTGAGAGCCTTGTATAAAATAACATTTTTCATGGAATCTCACATAGAAGTTTCGCCTTCAGAGCCAGGCCGTGGAAGGAGGAGAGTTCGTGATACAAAGAACTGGACGAAACACACAAAACAGACAGAGAGGTGAGTGTCAGGTCTAAAGATCATACTAAGCTTTCTAACTATGTATTATGTTTCTAAGTTTATTTTTCGATGTTTGGCTATGTTTGTTCGACAGTTGTTGTATTGGTTATAGGTACTTTGCGAGAAGCCCTCCCAGAACTCCGACCTGTAACCACAAAGCAGGAGCATTCCAATGCAGTCTCCTAAGTCGGCGTGATATCAACCACTTTCACAAAGTATTTTACAGCATCCCTAAGAAGTTGGTCCAAGATGCATTCATACTGAAGTACACAGCAGCTGATTATCCTCGAACACAGAAGAAAAACACTTCAGGTAACAAAAAACAAAAAAATCTTCTCCATTAAATATTTTGTTAAGAAAGCAGTGAGACATCCAGGAATTGGAGCAGGTCGTGTTTTACCAGTTTGTCGACAAACTTTCTTAGGAATACTGCAGATATCGAAGGATCGTGTGGGACTTATATGCAAACGGCATTTAGAAACTGGACTTCCACCAGTAGAAAGAAGAGGAGGAGATACACGTAGCAAGAAATATGAAATTAAAAGATCGGCCATGAAAAACTTTATTGAACAGTTAGGTAATGTGAGTGAGCTGCATTATTGTAGAGGTCAGGTTAAAGGTCGCCAGTATCTGCAATGTAATTTAAATATCAGTAAGCTTTGGAGAATGTTTAATGAATCTGTTTCACCTGATCTCAGGGTGAAAAAGGCTTACTTCCGAAATTATTTTTGTACTAATTACAATATTGGCTTTGGATGTCCATCAACTGATGCTTGCTCCACGTGTTTGATGTTGAAAGAAAAATTGAAACACTCGAATACTCCCCGAGGAAAAGTGGAAGTGATGACTAAGTTAAGAGTTCATAAGTTAAGAGCCCAAGCTTTCTATGACATTTTGCGAAAAGAGGAACCTAATGAGTTGATTCTTAGTTATGATTGTCAGAAAAATTTTGCACTGCCAAAAATTCCTGATCAGGCAACTTACTACTCCCAGCAACTTTACATGTACAATTTTACTATCTGCGCTGGGACATCTCGTGATCACCAAACCAAAGACAATACTTTCATATACGTATGGTTAGAGTCATGTCGACCTAAGGGATCCAATGAAATAGCGTCAGCGCTTTACGACAGATTAAACAAACTTGATCTGTCGGCTATAAATAAACTTAAGCTTGTTGCCGACGGCTGTGCAGGCCAAAATAAAAACAGCACAATAATTGGCATGCTATCTTATTGGTTGAGGGTTGAATCACCACAAACTATTGAAGAAGTTGAATTGGTCTTTCCAGTTGTGGGTCATTCTTTTATCCCACCGGATAGAATTTTTGGTAGAATTGAGGAGACAAAGAAGCTGGACACCATTATTAAACCAGAAGATTACTGTAATATCTTTAACAACAATGGCACAATAAGCAAATTAGGTATGGAATGTCCAGTTTATGGCTGGAAAACTAATGTACAAACTGTTTTCAAACCACCAAGTGGCTGGCATTTCAAACTAAAATTCTGCAAGAGAATCAAAATAAAGAAATAAAAAATTGGAGTTGTGATAAGTGGTGAACAAAACTACAAAAGTGACGTAAATTTGTACAAAGGAATTTTGAAAAGGTGGAAAATGTGCTCTGCAATGATAAAATCACAATTGCCCATAAATACATGCAAAATCAAAAAAGAAAAACTAAATGATGTTAACAAATTACTTCAAAAACATTTTGGAGATAATTGGAGAGAGATGGAAGCCTTGGAATACTACAAGAATACTATAGACCGTATTTATGATGAGGGTGAAGATGAAGAAGATGACTGTATCTGTGAACTACAGGGAGAAGACGATTTGAGGATTTAAATGTACATTTAAAGAAAGTTCAAGATATTATTCAGATGCTTTGTTGTACTTAAACGAGTAGGACTATTTTCTTTTATATTACATGGGATCAATAAAATTAATAGTTATTTAGTATAAAATGTAGATTATTTATAAAATAATATGTTTATAGGTTCCAAAACCCGACATACACATTATTGTTAGTTTCAAAATCCGACATAAATTTATTGTTAGTTCCAAAATCCGACATAAATTTGTTAGCTCCAAAATCCGACATATACAATAGTTAGTTCCAAACCACGACATATCGAAATTTAATAACCTAATAACTCTTAAAATAATACATACTTTTAGTTCAAACATGTAATGTAATTATTACATTAACTATTAATAGCAATTATATAAACCACTTACATTTCTCAACACTGGAAACGGTGAAAAGAGTTTTTTTACTTTTTCTCAAAACCGTTTAGAAAGCAGATGTCGGGTTTTGGAACTAAACACCTCATATAGTTCCTCCGCAGCATTCATATAATTATGATTGTTAATAGTCTTTAAGACCTGAAGGGCTTCTTCTATGCCAGTAAGTTCGTGAATTATAATATGAATGCTGCGGAGGAACTATATATTACCACCTTTTCTAATAATAATGATAGCCCGCTCCTTAGCGAACAATACCCAAATTCAAATAACCCGCTGTTTAAAATCACACGCAAGTAACGGTCATTCATCCACTAGTCGTGCAACGTATACAGTTTTCGTCATACGCTACCACTTAATGTAAAGATCAGTCGTGTCGCCGGCCTTATGGATTTCAAGACGTTCTTCCATTTTTTGTAAGTATTGTTTTAGAGGATTTAAATAATACTTAAATGCTTCTAAATATTCTTTCATTCTATCCTTACAATTTACAGGATTTTTCCTGCTCTCCATAACGGCCACACGACCGACCTGTTCGTAGCATCTTTAAATCTATCTTGAAAACTGTATCTGCAATGACAGAAGAGTTTTGCTGTTTCCTTGGTTCACACACGCCTCTTTCAACACAGTGATTCTATACACATCGTGGAGGCTTTTTGCTATATTCTATTCTCTGTTTTTAAGTGATATGACAGTTGTAACTTTGGTTTTTAACGTCATATACCAAGTGTTCACTTTTTATAACATGTTCCATTCGACCTACACGACCTGAAGATGCCAATCAAAATTGGCGAAAACGTTTGTTTTTAAAATCTGTG
The DNA here is from genome assembly GCF_040183065.1 of Periplaneta americana. Classification (NCBI taxonomy): domain Eukaryota; kingdom Metazoa; phylum Arthropoda; class Insecta; order Blattodea; family Blattidae; genus Periplaneta; species Periplaneta americana. Next base: position 182,067,114 of record NC_091126.1, read on the forward strand.
TAAATGTTATTATAACATGTTTTATTGTGTTTATGTTAACTATTGACTGAATAGAACTCATTTTTCAATTAACTAAGTTTTTTTCTGTCGTGTAACAGGCTATCGTTATCAATTGAAAATTTGAAAATGATATTCACTATGTACTATAAAAAATCGTAAAATCAATTCTTTTTTTTATATTTAATGTGTAATATTACAACATTTGCGATGTCGAGAAAGTATAGGTCTATGTATCTCTGTCTCTCTCTCTTTTTAACGGCATCAGTCAACTGATGTAAATTTTGGGAAACCAATAAAAAAACTATATTAAGGGGTGAAAAAGGTATTTTTTTCTGATTCTTAATAATGTACCTATGTGATACTTTGATAGACTTTTTAATATATTAATGATTTATTTTTTAAGAATTTACTTAATTTTCACATTATGAAAATTAGTAACATATCCTTTCAAAAAAAACAAATGGATTCAATTATTTAATTTGAAATGAAATGTGTATTACATATAGGCAAATATATTTCTTTAAACTATGTAATACATTGATTTGTTCTCAAATAATTTTGTAATAAGTTGCGTTGTGTAACTTTCCCATTCTCCTGAAACTTCAATCCTCTTAGACCCAAATTTACCTCTTAATATAAATATTTTAAATATATATTTTTCAGTTAAAATTATAATCCTGTTAATTACTGTTTCATTGTGGAGCTTGCATCCAAAAACGGACATATTCATGTTTTTTTTTTTTTCAGGAAACAAAAAAACTGAAATTGGCACTCAGATTAAGATTTAAAAAATCTAAAAAAAAAAATGTAACATCTGATTTATTCTTACTAATCGAATGTGATAATACCACACTTATCTCTTCAGCATTTCAATAGAAAAATATATTAATTTAAATTTCTCCACTTTTGATTGAAAACTGTAATTTTTTTCCACTCTTCGTTGGAAATTCCATTAATATTTAAGTTCTTATGAATTCAAGATAAATACTTATTTTTATTGGGTTACAATATATTGTCGTCATCAACTTGAACATCTAGTGCAACTGTTGCATTTCAATGAAAAGTTGCAAAATATAATATTTATGATCCAAACAAAATTATTTCTGACTGTATCGATATCCTTTACATTTATTGGTTTTGGTATTGACGAACATACCGATACCGTACTGATATAGTTTTAACCCTACAGGAAAATTTTTCTGAAGGCTCCTAAACTCATCTCTGTATAATATTTTTTTTTGAAAACCTTTCTCTTCCGAGATCCCATTTTTATTTGACAAACACAAGATTGTTCTATGTTAGTGTCTATAGAATAATTTAAGTCAATGCTACAGTTTGGTATAGAGAATAAATTTCACTCATTAACGAAAATATTGATTATACATTTGTTCGTGTTTGTATGGATCACCAAGTAACCAACGGGATACAGAATAACAAGATAAATGTCCACTTTTGAATGCAAACAGCTTTTTCTAAGTCCTTTTAGCGCTGGTTTGTCTGTATTTGGTCGGAAAGTTCTAAAGCGTATGATAAAGTGTGTTCCCTCTTTCAGTTAATAGCCCGGATATGATAGTCGACATCTGGATGTAAGTTCAACTGATACAGCACTTTAGTAAAGAGGCTTGATGACGTCACTCAGAAGCATCGATCGTAAGAAATTTCACAGAAAACTTGTGAAAAAAATTTAATTTAGTTTTATGATTACGTGCAAGATTCTCTAGTACGTTTCCAGAACTATCTTTGTGTTTGGTGAAAGGGTTAGGGGAAGCTAGGGGCTCTCGAGATGCGATCGTGTTCAGCTTGGCTCCTCTTTGTGCTGAGGAGAGCAAAATCGACCGCCTTGGAGCACCCTCCATAGGAATTAATGCTGATTAGCCAAAAATGTAGGACGCAGAAGAAAGAATGCAGAATGCTTTAACCACAGATAGTTCTCTTCATGATATCCGCTTTCCGTTAGACGTCCTTTACCGCTGTTTATTCAATATAGTTATTAAACATTTTCCTTGGCCCCATTCGATTGGTGTTTCCGCAATTAGCAAAGGTTCGACTCTCTGCGATGTATTGCACTTCGTAATCCTCTATCTCGTGTGTCACCAGAGCTACGATTTTTATGTTAAGATCCATATAAAAGATATAGGCTAACTTCAGTTTCAGAAAAAATGACCGGCTGCCATACGCTAAGACTTCGGTTGATTCCAAGAGAGCATAGATTTATACGTGAAGGAATTTCTCATGCACGACTCCGCTCTATTTTTCCTTTGCTTTGTTTGTTTAATGCCTTATCTATCTGTTTATAGGTCTAGTGCTATGAATAATCTATAACGAAGATATAATCAAGGAGTAAATTAGGTGCAAAAATAAACATCCTTTTCCTAGTCGTGTGAACCAGCGCTGCCCCAAGCAGACTTACTAGACTTATGCTACGTTTACACGGCGACAGTTTAGAGAAGAGAGCTAGAGCTTATAGCTGAGTATCACCATGTAAACGGTTTTGAGAGCAGGTATCTCGTTGACTCTAATATCTAAATAGAGTGTCTAAATAGAGCGGCCTTGAAAACTGCTCTCGCCGTGTAAACACCCGGAACAGAGAACTCGCATATACTGTCAGCTCGCATTATAGCTACTCTAAATTATTCAGCTAAGTAATCTTTTTCATTAACTCTTGCGTACGAGATTATAAATGGTGGCGCATAACTCTTGAAATACAGGTCTAAAGTAATAATCATGCTACGTTTACACTGCGACAGTTCAGAGCGAAGTTCTGAAGAATCAGGAGAGCTCTCTAACGGAGTGTTTACACGGTGACAGAATATAGCTTCTCTAATCCCATTAGCGAGCTCTCGTGAGATTTATATAGCTCTAAACTCTAATGTTACTCTCCGGACCGTTTACAGGGTGCAGACAGTTTAGAGTGAGAGAAAGTATTGAGAGAGAGCATTTAGAGAAGAATAGGCCGGTCAGTGCGTTTTTATGACACATGCACTCATCTAATTTCTGAGCAGTATGTCAGCAATTGTGTAACCTGACCGCGCATACCACTTGCGTTAGTAATATTGTTGGGTGAGGCATTATTTATTTATTCGTATAGAATAGGCTACTATAATTGCACGAAGGGGGAAGCTGATAGTCTTGATCAAAAATGTGCAAGTTATGGCTCAAGTCGGTACACATGTAATTTACGTTCTATGAATCAGAGGTGCATGAAAATACACCAATGGAAAGTGAAACTCAAGAAGTTAAGTTGTGGCAACATTGTTTTCCTAGTTAGTAACACTGCTTCATAATAGCGCATATAAACAAATTTGTTCACTGTTGAGGGGAAATGGGTGCTATAGAGGACAGTAAAGCTTAATTTTCATGTGAACCAGTCGGTTATTAATGTGCAACGGCATTACCGAACAAAGTTTGGTGCAGATCCAACCAGTGGGCCTAAAATCGTAAATGGTACACAGATTTGAAGGCACGATTCTTCGCAAACGGTTGCGATTTCATCCGTACTTACTACAGTTGCTGCAAGCTCTGAAACCAGAGAACAAAGTGCACAAGTACGCAGACTTTAATTGAAACGATGATGAATTTATTCGTTCCGTGGTGACGTCACTTTTCAACTTTCTGGTAAGGTGAACAGACATAACCTCAGAATCTGGGGATCGGAAAATCCGCGTATCTATGTGGAACTTGACTATAGGCTTGATGTGTGCCGTGTTACCAAGGGGGGGGGCACATTGAACATCTTTAGGTTACGGAACTAAATGTTTGGAGTTTCTCTTTCCATTGGTACTATTTTCATGCACCTCAGATTCATAGTACGTAAATTACATAAGTTATGTTCGAAACCGGGAAGTTCTTTTGTAGGATCCCTGTATAAAGACAATTTTCAGGCTTCCTGATGAAAGAGAGGCAACGGATGCAGCTGAAGTAGTAGTTCTTGAGAAGAAGAAGAAGAAGAAGAAGAAGAAGAAGAAGAAGAAGAAGAAGAAGAGGAGGAGGAGGAGGAGGAGGAGGAGGAGGAGGAGGAAAAAAATATCCTTGCTACCAGAACCAAAGTCCAATTTATCTCCAATGTTCAAAAAAGTGTGCAGAATTTGCGGCGAAAATGACTGGTTGCGTTTAAGCTCCTGAAAAGAGACCGAGTGTTTAAAGTAAGAAAAATTATAATTTTCACATAATATTGTTCATCTTCTTTCATTATATTGTTTTTATAATAGTTCTACTAATGCAGTGCAATAGTTGTGCCTATTTTGTTTCCTTAAATTATAACTATATTTTTGTTAACAAATACCGATACTGACCCCACTGTACCAGTTATGTGATTTGTTTGTAATGTAATAGGTGAGCGTTATTATCATTAAATATGATGCATTATCAACAGTATTAAAGGAATATAGAAAATATTCCACATCAAGTGAATGGTGGTAATTGCACAATAATAATAATAATAATAATAATAATAATAGTACTAATAACAATAATAGTGATAATAATAATAGTAATAATAACAATAATGATAATAATAATAATATTAATAATAATAATAAGTTCGTACTTACTGGAGGTTATGGAAATAAATAAGAAAGAATAAAACCCACAAAATAATTAACAAGTAAAACAATGAACCTTACTAAAAATTACGACCAAATTATAATAAATTAACAAAACGGAAAGCCAAATTCAGATGCCTCAACAGTCTCAGCTAGTTTTGACAATGCCCGATTTCTCAGGTCCTTAACTCTTGTAATTATTCTTAAACACATTCCACAAACAACTTTCCAATTCATATGCTTCAATCAGTTTTCGTCTCTTCGACACTCCATTGTTTCTTGGCCGCCATTTACACTGCTTCTGTCGCGAGAGTTTATGAAAAAGTTGAATAATTTAGAGTAGCTATAATGAGACTTGAGAGCATAAGCGAGTTCTCTGTCCAGGGTGTTTACACGGCGAGAGCAGTTTTCAAGGCCGCTCTATTTAGTCTCTCTAAAGCCGCGTTTCCACTATTGCAACTGCGCAGGAATAATGAGAGGCAAACAACAGTTTCCCCTTAAAACGTCGTTTCTACTTTTGCAACTGCGCAGGAATAACGAGAGGCAAACAACAGTTGCCAGTTAGGCAAATATGCGCAAGGCGAGATGCAGGAATAAACTGTGTGCGCCCAATCCTTGGACAAGTATGCGCGAGTCTCCCGCTCTGGGACCGGGAGACATTGGCAACTATCAGTTTCTTCACCACCTGATTTCAGGTCTTCCTAGGAGCTGCCGTTTTCATTCCAAACATTTGTATAGGTTCGGTGCATTCGACTAGTTTGTCCAGTATTTTTTCATAGGTTATCTGTATGTGAGACTGTGATGAACTGGTCTAATGGGAAAAGCGTAGAGTTTACTGAAGAATACAGGAATTATCCTGGTCTTTGGCGAGCCTCAGAACCGAATTATAAGGACCGTCAGAAAAGGAGAGGGGGGGGGGGGAATGCCCATCAATTTTAAGCAGAAATGTATGAGCTAGGATTTACAAAAGCAGTCAACTATAAAATTAAAAGTTTCAAATGCCACTTTCATAGACCAGGAGCGAAGAAAACCAATTAATTAATTAATTTATACATCTTGATCACACAACTTTTAACACTATATCACTTGGAATATAAAGTATATATATATATATATATATATATATATATATATATATATATATATATGCCTCCACGTGTTAAATAACTAAGTTACCTTGTTGACTAGTTTCAGCCTGTGAGTTATCCTCAAAACTGGGTGGTCTTTGCGCTTTCTGATTGCGTTTCCTGAGGGGGTTTGTTTGTGTAGTGTAATTTGGAGTCAAAAAGTGTGTTCTGAAACTGAGTTATGTGTTGAGGATTTGATGCGGGTGTGTTTTTATGTGTCTGCATATTTCGTATTGTTCTAGTGTATTTAGTTTCTGTCTGGTTTTCCGGTTGGAGATGTAGAATTTCCATGTCTGTGTTTATGTTGCTGTAGGTGTGGTTGGCGTTTGTGATGTATTCTTCGTATGTGGAAGTGTTTTGTTATTTTATTATGGCTGTGATGTTTTCTTTGTAACGTGTTTGAAATTATCTGCCTGTCTGTCTGAATGTATACACCTGCCTCATTGTTAATTTATTCACTTATTTACGTATTTATTTATTTAGTTATTCACTTAATTATTTATTCACGTATTTATTTCTTCATATACATATATTCCCTTATGTATTTATTTGATTATTTATTTATTTATTCATTTATTTAATCACTTAATTATTCAGTTATTTACTTATTCATGCATTTATTCACTTATTCATTCGCTCGCTTATTTATTTATTTATTTATTTATTTATTTATTTATTTATTTATTTATTTATTTATGTATCCACTTATTCACTCAGTTATTCACTCAACTACTTATTCACTCACTTATTCATTCACTTACATATTTACTCATTCATTCATTCATTTTTAATTTCACTTGAAGCAAGTACAGAGATAGGTTTGGAAGTAAATCTCGAAAAGACCATGTATAAGATTATGTCTCGTGACAAGAACATTCTATGAAATAGAAATATAAAAATTGGAAATGTATCCTTCGAAAAGGTGAAAAAAATTCAAATATCTTGGAGCAAGAGTAACAAATATAAATGACACTCGAGAGGAAATTAAACGCAGAATAAGTATGGGAAATGTCAGAAATTATTCGATTGAGAAGCTTTTTTTTAAAAAATAGTTATGTTACCGGTTGTTCTGTATGGTTGTGAAACTTGAACTCTCACTTCGAGAGAGGAACAGAAATTAAGGGTGTTTGAGTTGAATGGTTTCTCTCATTGAATGGTTTCTGTCATTGAATGGTTTCTTCCGAGGTTTTCCCCAGCCGTGGGACTGAAGCCGGATGGTTTATGGCGAGTCCTCGGCATCACTTCTTTTCACCCCTTTGATTTGATTACCTGGTTGTGTTTTTCAGAGGTTTTCCCCAATCAAACGGCAAATGCCGGGTAATCATTTGGCGAATCCTCTGACCTCACCTCATCTCACTACATCTCGCCAAAATATTATAAAAAAATTGCACAAAATTGTAAAAATTGTAGAAAATTACTAAATTGTAAAACTAAAAATTGTATAATATTGTAAAAATTTCTAAAAATTGTAATATTGTAAAATTTTGACTTGTTCCACATCTTAAAGCTTCATTGCTCATGTAAGATGAATGAATGAATGAAATGAGAATAAGGTGTCTTATGAAAATATTTGGGGCTAAGAGGAATGAAGTTACAGGAGAATGTAGAAAGTTACACAACGCAGAACTGCACGCATTTTATTCTTCGCCTGACATAATTAAAAACATTAAATCCAGACGTTTGAGATGGGCAGGGCATGTGCCACGTATGGGCGAATCTAGAAATGCATATAGAGGGAAAAATACTTTTGGGGATGCCGAGACGTAGATGGGAGGATAATATTAAAATGGATTTGAGGGAGGTGGGATATGATGATAGAGACTGGATTAATCTTGCACAGGATAGAGATCGATGGTGGGCTTATGTGAGGGCGGTAATGAACCTCCAGGTTTCTTAAAAGCCATTTGGTTTATTTGCCCTCCTGTCCCTACCGTTACGTATTATACTCTGTTCCGATAATCCAATTAATCATAAATAATTTTAACCAGATAATTATTGGGCTCCTTCTAAAATAAAGGAGCTTGATTGCAGAAAAAAAGACTTTTAGTCTATTGTCTTATTTATTTTTGTTTATTGTTATGTTTCACAATAAATTAATTTAGTAACATAATAATAATTAAAAAATCTTACTTTTACTTGAGTTTAGAAAGTCTTCACGATCGCTGGGAAAATTTCTTTTATAGCGTGAAATAGTAGGACCTGACAATTTGAAAGTGAATCTTAAATTTGGAACGCTGTCACCAGTGGCTGAAAACCTTATACACATGGCCAGTGTGGTGACTGCTGAAATTGCTTCACGAAAAAAAGAAATTCTTCCTGGTCCAATCAATTGTAATTTAATTTCAAAATCTGGTCTTGACATCCGCGTAATTAAAAAAAAATATATTTCGGCCAGCTGACTTCCTCAATCATGATTCTAGTTTCATCCCTTCCTTTGTAATATTTGCTTATCCAAAATGAATATGTGCGCAAATAGAAATGAGATGTGCGCAAGAAAATCTGCAGTTTTAACTGGCAACTGTTTGCCTCTCATTATTCCTGCACAGTTGCAATAGTGGAAACGTGGCTTAAAATCTAATTAGAGTCAACGAGATACCTACTCTCAAAACCGTTTACACGGTGATATAGCTCGAACGGAACCTGGTGAAGCTTGACCTTGATAGCTAAACCAGTTCTATGGGCGGTTAGGTGTGGAGGGGGTAACGCTTGTTCAGTCTCGCTTGCATCTCGTCACTGTAACATCGGCCGGTAGCCGGCTCCACACCACATTACTGCTCTCTCCCCCAGGCTTAACCGGGTTCCGCACGAGCTATACTCAGCTATAATCTCTAGCTCCCTTCTCTAAACGTACAGACGCCAATTCCGCCGCTCATATCGCTGTTCTGTTCTAGATATTCGTAGCAGAACACTTACTGACATTGGCATTTGTGGCATTTAAAGGACTCACCGTTGCGTATTAAATGCTTCGTACAATATTTCATGGTCAATAGACGTAATTTCAAAACGTCTACGTCTCAATTATATTAAAATAAATGGTTGTTATTCTTGATACGAAAAGATATTACATATTATAAACTCAGGCACTACCTTCCAGTTCAATACATATACCCTATCTTTTCGGACATAATGAAAGAAACTTCATACATTTTACATGAGCACTGTAGTCTACCCTTTTCACGTGTTTATTTAATATTTTATTATTATTATTATTATTATTATTATTATTATTATTATTATTATTATTATTAATTTATTCTGTTAAGAACAATAAAATAATGTGTGTAGGGTACAAACCTGTTGTTAGGAAGCGTAATGTGACCAACAGCCTTTCCTTTATACTAATGGCAATCCTCATAGTTGTGTCTTTTTTGCCAATTGCATGTCCGATCAAAGTTATGAATTTTTATATTTCTGATGATGACATCCTCAGAAAAAATTTTAACTGAATTAGATCTTCCATCCTTAACTCACTGACAATGCACGTGTAAGCTCCATGCGTGTTCCGGCGAGATATCCAGGTTTTTCCCAAGTAGATCTATTTCTCCTCTGCCTTCTTCTCTTCAGAAGAATTGCAAACACTACAGCCGCCGCAATACGTTGTATTTCTGCTATAGTTGTAAACGCACTGCCCAGCCTGCTCTCAACACTTTCTCTCACTCTAAACTGTCTGCACCATGTAAACGGTCCGGAGAGTAACATTAGAGTTTAGAGTTATATAAATCTCATGAGAGCTCCAGAGAAGCTATATTTTGTCACCGTATAAACACTCCGTTAGATAGCTCTCCTGATACTTTAGACCTTCTCTCGCTCTAAACTGTCGCCGTGTAAACCTAGCATTAGACAAATTCACGCTACAGGAGATCGGTCATTTTTGTGTCTAAGTCTGTAACATAACTTACGTAGTTCAACGTGTATTTCACGAAAACATGGACGATACATTTGCTGACAAGTGGCAAGCTTTTTCTTTATACTGCCGTACTAGGTATAGCAGGGTTAACTACATTTTGAATCTTGCGTACACTACTTTTAACACTTGAATATAATTAAACTCACACTAGAACAATACGAATTATACAAACACACTAAAACACACCCCGAACAAATTCTCAACACACAGATCAAATTCAGAACACACACACTCTATTTGACTCCACTCTTCAACACCTTTCAACAATCAAACACACCCACATAACAGGCAGAGAAGTTTGTGACGACGCCGTGATCTAGTAGGCTCTGAGGATGGTGCGTGAAGCACTGAAACAGCTGTAAGCCGCACAAATCTTACATAATTAACACGAGTATGTCCACTAGTTAATCAATTAATTAGGGTTAACTACGATTTCACTGAAATTAAAAAAAATTGTGCTTTTTTGTTCTTATAGTTGCCTCTTTATCATTTATCGCAAAAAATATTCATTTGGTATTACTATTATTAATTTTATATGCTAAACCCATTATTATTGAAATTAAATCAATAAAAATGTGCTTAATATATTCAATGTAGTTAGCACAATTTCTTTTAGTTATTCTATCCTTTTTACTAAGCTTACATATTGTAACTGTATTTATAAAAGAGTTAGCCAGGAGACAATATTTTATTAAGCCCTTACAATAATTTTATTTACTTAGGCCTACTTACTTACAAATGGCTTTTAAGAAACCCGGAGGTTCATTGCCGCCCTCACATAAGATCGCCATCAGTCCCTAGCCTGAACAAGATTAATCCAGCCCCTACAATCAAATCCAAATTCCCTCAAACCCATTTTAATATTATCCTCCCACCTATGTCTCGGCCTCTCCAAAGGTATTTTTCTCTCTGGAATCCCAACTAACACTCTATATGCATTTCTGGATTTGTCCATACGTGCTACATGCCCTGTCCATCTCAAACGTTTGGATTCAATGTTCCTAATTATGTCAGATGAAGAATACAATGCGTGCAGTTCTGCATTCTCCTGTAACCTCATTCCTCTTAGCCCCAAATATGTTCCTAAGCATCTTATTCTCAAACACCCTTCACCTCTGTTCCTCTCTCAAAGTGAGAGTCCAAGTTTCACAACCATACAGAACAACCGGTAATATAACTGTTTTATAAATTCTAACTTTCAGCCTTTTTGAGAGCAGACTGGATGACAAAAGCTCCTCAACCGAATAATAACAGGCATTCCCCATATTTATTCTGAATTTAATTTCCTCCCGAGTATCATTTATATTTGTTACTGTTGCTCCAAGACATTTACAGACCTATTATTTAGTCCTGACAGCTCGGCGACGCGAAAGAGAGGAAGTAATACCCGATAGCAAAGTTTCAAACTTAAAATTAAAAAAAAATATTTGAACAGACTTGTATTATTAATTACTATAAATTACAGTAATCACTAATTAGTAAGACATTTATGTAAATTATTTATTATTGGAAGATGTCTGCGGCCCTCCAAAAGAACATTTTTTTTTTAGATATTGGCTCACAGTACTCATAAGGTTGAGCACCCCTGTTCTATAGAAAAGTTAAAAAGTAAAGGTGACAGTGCATCTCCTTGCTTTAGCCCGCAGTGAATTGAAAAGCATCCGACAGAAACTGGCCTATACGGACTCTGCTGTACACTTCATTGGGACACATTTTAATTAATCGAATTATTTAATAATTTTATTTAGCATTTTTCTTTATATAACTCACCTAATGTCACTACTACTACTACTACTACCATCACCACCACCACCACGACTATCATCACAAATAATAATAATAATAATAATAATAATAATAATAATAATAATAATCCGTGGTGCTACAGCCCTTTAATGGCCCAGGCCGACCTGCTGGCCTTCCGTCTACATACCGAAGCAAAGGTGAACGATAATCTAACCATAATGGAGTGTGATTAGCACGATGATCCCCCAGCCGTTAAAGCTGGTCTACAATAAACAGGGAACAAGACGTGAAGATCTTTTATTCACAATGAACTGAAAACGGAAACGACTATGCATACTATGCATATCGATATGCATGTCAATAACGATATGTAAAGTCGATATTACGCATTCTGATGCTATTTATGTATAATTTACCATTGCGTTCTCTCATGAGTACAAACCAACGAGCTAAAAAGAGAGTTCCAACTCGTTGATACAAACCAGCCAACATGAACACAGGTTAACCAACTTCAAAATTTATGACATAGAATGTTTAAGAATTCAATTCACATGCTAATCTGGTCACATATACACGTAGCATATTTTTTAAGTAATTCTACTGAATTTCTGTGTTAGTTGGAAACGATGCACGAAGAAATTATATCACGGCCTCCTTACAACAAAACATACGACCAAATAACTTTATGATAACAGAAGGAATCTAGTAGGCTGTCATCGGAAACGAGAACAGCAAAATTAAAACTTCGCCAACTTTCACGTTCCCGTTCACGGGCTCCGGGAAGTTTCTCGTTGATTATGAATGGTCACATTTAAATACGAGATGTACTCAATTTTTCCATTCTCTTTGTTTCCGTTCCCGGTTTATTGTGGACCAGGTCTTAAGCTGGCTTCTGTAACTGGCTTTCGTTACATAATAAATATTAGCTGGTTAATGCACATGAAGTTAGACATTTTTTATGTATGGTTACTGGTCCTTCCCATATAAAAGATTACAAAAACAGAGTACGAATTTTACTGTCGTTTTAGAATCATTAAATTATACACCTGGACCTGCTTCACAATATTTACTTCAATTTTATCAGCAGAATGTCCGAACAATTGATGCAGTAGGCCTACACAGTCAGTCTTCAATGCACTGCCTAATTATCTTAAAGCTTTGAAGGACCATAAGAAAAGGTTTAGAGAAGAATTAACCAAATTTCTACATACTCATACCTTCTACACAACTGACGAATGTTTATACTTGTAAATTGAATTATTCTACTTGATATGAAATGTACAATTTTGTGTACTCATCGAAAATATGTTTGTATATTGACTCAGTATCTTTACTATGTACTGCATATTTTTATATATTTTAACTGATGTATTTCATATGCTGTACCTAAATTGAATAGTAGTCTGTATAGCTCAATTGATGAATTGTATATGCTGTACATTGTATAGTAGTCTGTATAGTTTAACTCAGGCATGCCAAACCCTGCACATTGTGCATCTGCCTCTATGTGATGTGCACTTTCTATTCCCCATACCTGGAGGGAGTGAATCGCCTTGGAGGGAGCGCGACAGGGCTATATACAGGGCATATCAGTAACAGTTTCAGTGCGGGTGCTTTGGCTGTCTGTGAATGAGTTATGATAAATAAAGTGAGTTCACAGATAACGAAGAAGAAAAATTACGAATCATATAACATAATTGTTATAATGTTTTCCTCAGCCAAAGAATTATTTTAAAATGAAAGGCTTTCATCAGCCCATGTCGAGGTAATAGTGTTGTGACAGTTTACATCAGATTAGTAAAGTTCTCAAAATATTATATTGCCAGCGCTTATTTCTTAATCAGTACTCTCACGGCAAAACGAACTTGACAATGGCGTTGTTTTGGAGTCTGCACTAACAATCAATGGTTAGACGACTTACGACTTTCATTTCATAAGCTGGTAAGTGATGAGAATACAGTGATGAATACATGTGAGGTTCTTGAGGCTGTAAGGAGCGAAGAAAGCAACTATTTGCAAGGCGGAAAAATTTTCTGGAAAAATATATAATGGCAAATTTTTCATATCACGTCACTACATTAATTTAATATACTTACATTAATAAATCTTTAAACCTGACATAAAGAGAATATCGTCCCTACACAGCTTGTGAACTACACTTTTAATTTCTTTCAGTAACGCTCCCAACTTGTCGATACTTGCTCTCAACGTTTCCCAAATAAACTATTTGTGAATTTGAATTCTAAGCTTAATTTATATCATTTATTAATATTAATGTTAATTTATATTGACATGCAGCAAGGAAGTGATTTCAATGTAAAACCTTCACAATGTCCTACTGCACGTAATTAACCCTTCGTTACTCGCGTTAAATTCCGTAACGCCAGTACTCACCTGGATTACAATGGTAATCCACATTTGTTTTTGTTTACAGACAAGGTTTAAACATTGGAATTAGATTTAAATGTTAAGAAATATATTGTTTTCAGTTATTACAGTAATAAGAATAGATATGGTACGCATAACGGAACGTATTAAATATAAATATTAATAATGAAATGGATAGTACACAAATTGCATTCAAGTGACATGTTTGCATAATATTTCAACACTGGTCGTGTCTTTGAGTCATAATTTATTGTTGCATCATAGTTATGAGTTTGTTCACTATCATCATAATTATGTAGGTTATCTAGCATTGTTGCTCACTCGATGTTTGAAGGTCATCTGAACTCTTGATCTCTCTTAATCTCTCCCACGGGAAACGCAAGTTCACTACTGCTGACCTTACTTACGTCATATTTGATAACCGAATACCTCACTCAGGGGTGTAGCAATGAAAAAATTCAGGGATGTAACAATCATTCTCACTTCACTTGTAATATTTTACAGATGTTTTTGTGTATTGTAAGAAGGATATTGATGCACTTTCATGTTTATGTTTGCATTTCACACTTTACACACGTGAGTCTAATCTACATCTGATTCAATTATCTGAGTAGGCCTATGCATTTCTTCTACACAGTTCAAACAAATTACATCTGAATGAGTAGGACAAATTCTCTTCAAGCACTGGGAACAAGATTGTCTTGTGCTCTTGTTTCTTGTTCTACCACACATGTAGCACCTACCAATACCTTCTGGCCGTGTTCCTTCTTCTTGACCTGTTTGTGGAATGCCTAACAGTTGCTCTCCTCTTCTCTTTATTTCTCTTGGAATTGTCTGTTGGGTGATACGCTCGGAAATTAGTGGCTTCATTAGGTCCAGAGCAAGGGTTTTTAGGAAGTTTTTCCGTAGAATTTTTTGTTTGTTTGCAGAATAAACAACAAGAGCATTGACACCTGCTATGTTTAGTAAGTCAAAGAAAATAGTCAGAGGCCAGCGGCGTGAATTTCTGCTTACATCATAGGCTGAGCATAACTGGTCCAGGACATCCACAGCACATTTAGTTCTATTATAAATAGATATTATTTCAGGCTTCTGGCTTCCTCCTGTTTCCTCATCCATTGCCTTATCATAATGCATGGTTGATAATGCTAACACTGTTTTGTTTTTCTTTGGTACATACGAAATAATTGTGCAGTTTTCATTGAATCCAAACAATGTACTGTTAACTTCCCTGTCTTGAGTAGTTGTGAAATGAGGAGGGATTTCTCTTTTGTTTTTTTTCAAGGTTTCTACAAGTGTAATTTTGTCATTTTCTAGAAGATCTAAACACAGAGGTATGCTCGTGAACCAGTTATCGGTAGTCACATTTCTTCCTGTTCCTTTGATGGGATGAACCAGCCTCTTCACCACTGCATGTGCACTGTTACTTTGGTGAAATGGACCATCTGGTTGAATACCAGCATAAATTTCCAAGTTATGAGTGTAATATGTTTTCACATCCACCATAGCAAAAATTTTGATCCCATATTTTGCTGGTTTAGTAGGTATATACACTTTCATGGGACATCGTCCTCTGAATGCAACCAACTGCTCGTCTATAGTTACATATTCGCTTGGAATGTAGCACCTTTGTGAATTCTGAACAAATAACTCGAACACTTCACGTACAGCAGCCAGTTTATCAATTTCTTTCCTTTCCTGCCTGTCATGAATGTTATCAAAGCGTAGACATCGTAACAAAAATTGGAATCTATTGTAGGTCATAGTCAGGTAAATTGACTCTATACCTGTTCCATTTTTATCCCATAGTTCTCTTACGTTCAGTCTTCCCGATTTCAAAGCACCGGCAAGATACAAAATACCTAAGAGTGCTCGAATTTCAACGTCATTTGTTACTTTGCAATCTCTGTCACGTCCGTAATTACGCTTCACTTTTTCAATATAAATATTAGTACACCTTACTATTACATTGATTATTGTCTGATCAATAAAGCAGTCAAAACACTCTGTGTGTGTCCGCGCATTTTTTGCAGCTCTTTTAGGGCCCGGTAAATGAATCACTATATTTTGTGCTCTTCTTCTCCCTCGTAGAGATACTGGTTCTTCCTGCCAAATTGTAGTGTTGTCTCTTCCCGTATAGCAGTTTCCATCATTTATAGACATTAGTCTTTCATCACCATCACCATAATCATCATCCTCCTCCTCATTGTCTTGTTCTGAATTAGAATCGTGAACTTCATTCAAAAGATCTTCTTTGTTGCTTTCATCATCACTTTCATTTTCAATGCCAACATCCAGATCTTCATCTAGCCACTTGCAAATATTGCTTGTATTTTCCGTACCCATTGGAGCCAACTACAAAGAGGATGGAACGATATCACACACTTTTTTCATAAAGTTCCTGCATTGCATCACTCATAACCATATAAAAACTATTTCACTTACCTGAGCAAGAAACTGACGTCAGTACTCGCGTGGATTACAATGGTAATCCACTCGGAAAAACTGCGTATAACTTGATAAAACTCCGTATAACTTTCCAAAGCGTTGCGACAAATACGTCTAAACACCAGTAATGCCTCACTTAGACTGTGACGAGAAATTGCATTGACGCTCAGCTACGCAGTGCTGCAGGCGGTGACGTAATACAGGATTAAATATCAGTGGATTACTATTGTAATCCACGCGAGTACTGAAGGGTTAATTGGGAGTATAATATTTTCTTCGACATTTGTGTACCAATGGCCCCAATAAATAATAATGCTTGACGAACAATGAAAGAGTAGGTTCTATTACTTTAAAATAATTAGTACCTACTACGTAAAATGAAATACTTTTTCGTTTTTCGTTGTTTCGAAATTACTGCAATATTTTTTCTTCAAATACTATATAAAAATCATATTAATAAATTACGCTTTACAAACCACTACTTTGTGAAGTATAACTGAGTAAGCCTAAAGTTTATTTTTTTTATTTTATTGAGTTTTTTACGACGCTGTATCAACGTCTAGGTTATTTAGCGTCCGAATGATATGAAGGTGATAATGCCGGTGAAATGAGTCCAGGGTCCAGCACCGAAAGTTACCCAGCATTTGCTCCTACTGGGTTGAGGGAAAACTCCGGAAAAAACCTCAACCAGGTAACTTGCCCCAACCGGGATTCGAACCCGGGCCACCTGGTTTCGCAGCCAGCCGCGCTGACCGTTACTCCACAGGCGTGGACCTAAAGTTTCTTGTATTACAATTGTCAAATATAGACATTGATAATAACCGTGTTTTTTTTCCTTCTGCTAAGTGTGTTTATGATGTCCAAATGTCTATTTAATCCAACCCTAGAAGCGCAGAATAGTATTATACACCCCTCCAGCTAAGAACTGGTAAGAGCAACACTCGTATGATGCAGTCCGCACAGACTGGCTGTCCGCGCACATAACTGCACATTAAGGCCTGATTGTATAAACCATTTAATCTTAGATCAGAGGTTAAATTGCTCCTTGTTTCAGCTGAACTTGGAATTTTGTGTTGTATAAAGTCTAATCTGAGATGAATTTGTCTCAAACTGAAGTCAACTTTGACTGAAGAAATTTATCCGATTAAGTTAGATGATCCAAGTTCAGTTATTTCTTTTCTGTTTGAAATATACGAGTGACAGATTGTGCAAATAAAATATCCATTAATATTAATATTAATAGATATGATAGGTACATTTATATATATTTCTTTCAATTTCTTGCCTTAAAACACAAACAATCTTATATTTTATAAGGCTCTATCGTGTTCAGCAGTATCAAATAACATAACCTATAATTATATTATGTTTATAATGGATATGATAGGTACATTCATAAATTTTCAATTTACTGTATTACTAAACGAAAATTGTCGTTTTATAAAGTTTTATTATGTTTAGCAGTATCAAACACTATAACATCACAGTCTACTATATACAGTCGCGAAGCTTGAGGTGATTTTTTGCAAATCTCGTGATAAAGCGCTCCAAGCGGTTAGCAACTAGAAACAATAGACTGTCCACGGTCGACTTTGGACTGTGTCGTATTTCCATCGAGTGCTAGCTCGTTGCGTATTTCACATTGATGCTTGTGAAATGTTATTGGTTGTAATGAAAATGTTAATGGCTAAAATACAATAATTGGAATAATAATATTTTACTAGAGACGTAGACAAATTAAGTTTGTTTTAATTAAATTTATTGATCACGTTTTATTTTCAATTCTGATGGGATTATTATTGCTTAGGCCTACTCTTTTTTTTTTCAAAGGATATGTTTTTAATTATAGCTGTTAATTTTGTTGTTATTTTTATTTGTTACTTTACTAGAGACGCAGAAAAAGTCTGTTACAATAAAATTTATTGATCACGTTTTATTTCCAATTCTGGTGTGATTATTATTGCATAACCTCATCCCACTTTGTTAACCACGTAAGCCTACACTACAAGTACCGGTACACGTAAGTTACTCCATTAATTCATGTTTCCATTATTATTGTTGTAAAGGGAAATGCAAATTAATATTTATTGGTTTTATAGTTAATTATCGCTATAATCTTGAATGAGTGAAGCGATTATAGTAAATTTGATTTCGTTTTGCACAAACAAAAATAATATTAACCTATTTCTTGCAGGTATCTTCGAGTTTATGGTGGAATTTAATATACTTCATTAAAATAATAAATTAACTTTATGCATTTAATATTTCAATAATGGAAGGAAGGCGTTAATTTTTCCAAAAGAACACGACAACGAAAGTGTAACATATTTTGTCGTCTGCTAGGAGAGAGATCTGCGATGATGAGGCGATAGTAGCGATCCTAGTGGTGGGCAACTACTCATGTTTGCATTTTTACTACATATTGAGCTTCGCGACTGTATATAGTAGACTGTGATAACATGTTAACCAGGGGCGGTCGCAGGATTTTTTTTCGGGGAGGGATTTGAGGAGATAGTAAAAATGGAGTAATGAGAAATAAGTTTATATATTCACAATTTGTTTCCGAGTCACAAACATTTAGAAGTTGGCCTGAGTAGCGTAGTCTGTACAGCCTTCTGTGTTCGAAGTTGCGGGTTCTACCCCAACCCAGCTCGATGGCATTTAAGTGTGTTTAAATGTGACAGGCCTCAGTCGATTTACTGGCATGTAAAAGAAGTCCTGAGGGAAAAAATTCCGGCACACCGGCGACACTGATATAATCTCGGTAATTGCGAGCGTTGTTAAATAAACCATAATTTTTTAATTTTAACATTTACAATGACTGCAATACAAAAAGAATGACATTTACAGAAGAAGGCGACGAGTCTCCTTAGACATTTCATCCAGTTCTTCATGAGCTTTTACTTCTACATTTTTATGTATATACATCAAGGCCAGTCCATTTAATCTGTCTGCTCCCATCGTGCTCCGCAAGTAAGTCTTCAAATACCGCAATGTTGAGAACGACCGTTCTGGTGTTGCTGTAGTTACAGGCAATGTGCATAAAAGTTTCAGCGCCTTGTGAGTGCAGGGAAAAACAATTTCATTGCACCTGTTCTAAGATGGTATAAAATCAGTAGTTATTAGGTGAAGATTTTTCTGATCAAGGAAATTTCTTCTCCACATCTTCAATTCATTGAAGAAAGACTCTGGTGATGCATCAACATCATTAGGCCACTGACCACTACAGCCTCAACAGCAGTTTCTAAATCTTCATCTGATGCTCGCACTATGTTTTTAGGCAGCAAAGTTTGTATGGACTTTAGGATTCCCTTATGATTTAAAAACCTGTCCTTGAGCTGATTAATGAAATAGTCTAAGAAGGGAAGGAAAATTAAAAGCCTGAAATATTCTTCATAACTCAATGTCTTGAAGTAAGAAGGCTGTGTTTGTCTCCCTGCAGTTCTTGGAATTTAGCACTTTAGCAAAGAGAATTTACGTGGAAAACTCTCTAATTCCTATGTACATTCACGAATTAAAATTAATATTATTTTTGTTTCTTGTTTCGTATTTTTCTCAAAATTTCGGGAGGGGATATATCCCCTTAATCCTCCCCCTTGCATCCGCCCCTGATGTTAACAACTCGGAGAACAGCAAAGAGTTTGTAATACTTACTAGAGACACATACCCGTGAGTGGCAGGCAAGGAAAATGTCACAAATTGAATCGGCTAGAATCCGCCATTAAAGGGAGTGTTTGCGGCGCGAAATTCGGAAACAGTACCACAATACATTGATGTAGCCTGGTGATAGACACTGTTTTAAACGTCTTTTACCAAGGATGGGTCGTGATGAAATAAAGATGAATGGCAGAGGAGCGCTGTATTTATTGAAGTATTATATGATTCATCTTTGGCGATATTATAAAAAAATAAATTCAATCATACATATAAGTTTATACTCGGGATAAGTAAGTGAAATAGTGAATAATGGCAATGCCAACATGAATTTTCAGTATTACCAGTATTGTTTAAGGTCACAATAATAGCTATCTACTGTAATATTTAAAATAATCTATATTTTAGTCCTTTCATGCAAGGGAAGAGAAAGATATATGGTGCTTAGAAAATGTTGTGGTGAAATATGGGATCATCAAAATTCTGGAAACCTGATTTAAAACATAACAAGAATAAATTTTTATCATTAAACAATTTATTAATTGTATAGCTGTCAGTACAGGCTTTTTAATGCAGTAGTAGTAATAGGCCTAGTAGTAGTGACATAGAGGTCTAGTAGTAGTGGTAATAGTAGGTCTAGTAGTAGTGGTAATAATAGGCCTAGTATTGGTGATATTAGTAGGCCTAGTATTGGTGATATTACTAGGCCTATTAGTAGTGGTAAGAGTAGGCCTAGTATTAGTGGTATTAGTAGGCCTAGTATTGGTGATATTAATAGGCCTAGTAGTAGTGGTAATAGTAGGCCTAGTATTGGTGATATTAGTAGGCCTATTAGTAGTGGTAAGAGTAGGCCTAAGCCTAGTATGGATGGTATTAGGAGGACTAGTATTAGTGATATTAGTAGGTCTAGTAGTGGTAACAGTAGGCCTAGTATTGGTGATATTAGTAGGCCTATTAGTAGTGGTAAGAGTAGGCCTAGAATTGATGGTATTAGGAGGCCTAGTATTAGTGATATTAGTAGGTCTATTAGTAGTGGTAAGAGTAGGCCTAGTATTGACGGTATTAGGAGGCCTAGTATTAGTGATATTAGTAGGCCTATTAGTAGTGGTAAGAGTAGGCTTAGTATTGATGGTATTGGAGCCCTAGTATTAGTGATATTAGTAGGCCTAGTAGTAGTGGTAACAGTAGGCCTAGTATTGGTGATATTAGTAGGCCTATTAGTAGTGGTAAGAGTAGGCCTATTATTGATGTATTAGGAGGCCCAGTATTAGTGATATTAGTAGGCCTATTAGTAGTGGTAAGAGTAGGTCTAGTATTGGTGGTATTAGGAGGCCTAGTATTAGTGATATTAGTAGGCCTATTAGTAATGGTAAGAGCAGGCCTACTATTGTTGACATTAGTAGGCCTATTAGTAGTGGTAGGAGTAGGCCTAGTATTGGTGGTATTAGTAGGCCTAGTATTGGTGATATTAGTAGGCCTAGTATTGGTGGAATTAGTAGGCCTAGTATTTGTGGTATTAAAATGTCTAGTAGTAGTGGTAAGAGTAGGCCTAGTAGTAATAGTTGGCCTAGTATTGGTGATAATATTCGGCCTAATAGTAGTGGTAATAGTATGCCTAGAATTGGTGGTATTATTAGGTCAGGTGATGGTGGTGCTGATTGTAATAGTAGGCCTAGTAGTGGTAATAGTAGGCCTAGTAGTAGTAGTAGTAGTAGTAGTAGTAGTAGTAGTAGTAGTAGTAGTAGTAGTAGTAGTAGTAGTAGTAGTAGTAGACCTTGTAGTAGTGGTATTAGTAGGTCTAATATTTGGTATTAATAGGCCTAGTATTTGGTATTAGTAGACCTAGTAGTAGTGATGGTAAGGCATCTTGTGGTGGTGGTAATAAATTTGTGGCCATCAGCTATATTTTCACGAATAAACTAGAAGTACCAAACGGAAATTACATGATTTACCGTAATTTATTCTGAAATAAAACAGTTTTATAGAGATACTGTCTGAGGATTTTATTATGCACTTTGCTATTATAATCTACTGTAATATGATGGCACCTAACCCTTACATACATTGTTGAAATCAACCGTATAAACCAGATTAATATGCTTCTGGAAAAAAAAAATGTTATCCAAGAAATGTTCCGACATTCTGTAAACACATTGAAAGGAGGAACTGCATTTAGAACATTTTTCCAAATATCAAGATCTGTATGTTTTCCTGGGCATCCTACAATAGCAAGCTATGTTATAACAATTATTTGCGGCGCAGTATTTCACCATTTTCTTATTATTTCCCTTCAGGTGTACTTATATTTATTCGTACTCCTCAAATAAGCATGAACTGCTCGCACTCCCGGCGAAGCATCAACTCCCTTTAATGGCGGCCGAACATCGGTTCAAATTTGTACGCTACACTAGCGCCATTGGTGTCTCTAGTTATCAAGTATCTAACTCGTTGCTAGTTATATATTACAAACTCTTTGGAGAACAGTCAACCTTCTTCTTATTGTCCGCCATTATTTATATTGCACAAAAAACCAGTGTCTCCAACAGAGTATACGGAAAGTCGCCAAAAAGTAGTTGTAAAGTCGCTAGATTTCTCATTATCAACAAAGAAAGATTAAATTTTGTCACTATTGGGGTACTAAAAAGGTCACTAAATCCCTATTTAAGCAATATAAAAGTTAAAAGAAATTGTTGTTGAAAAAGAGTTAAAGTCGCTAGATTGGCAACACTGAACAAACCTGTATAACACATAGACTTAAGGTGCGTACACACTTAGCGAACGAACAACGAACGAATGATGAAGCAAAACTTCGTTGTTCGTTCCGTTGCTTACGAGATTATACAAGCTGGCGCATAGAGCTTGAAAAACGAGTCTGAAGTGGTTCCCTCGTAATGCCAATTCCGCCGCTCGGAGCGCTGTTCTGCCCTATATATTCATAGCAGAACACTTAAAAGACATTGACATTTGGGACATTTAAAGGACTCATCATTGCTTATTAAATGCTTCGTACAATATGTTATGGACAATAGACGTAATTTGCAAACTTCTACTCCTCAATTATATTACAATAAAAGGCTGTCATTCTTGATATTAAAACATATTACATATAAACTGAGGGACTGTCTGCTCTGTACTTCAGTTCATACACCAAACATTTCCGGAAATAAATTGACATCTTACATATACGCACTATAGCCTACCCTTTTCACCTAATATTATTAATATTGTTATTAAATAAGATATTGCAACTAATTAAGGTACTGCATTATCTTTAATTTCCTTGAATTCACAATTACGCATTTGCAACAAGGCCTAACTTTTCCCTCTCTTTTTAAAAAAAATACGGACGCCACAATAACTGAGAAGTATAATTATTGCGCGATTTTTTCTTGCAGTGGTGAAAACATTTCTATAGGCCTACTGATTAATCTATTGAGCATAGTAATAGTAAACACTGTAGTATTTTAGTGCGTGTACGCTTACTTAGCTCTTGTAAAACGAAATTTTCACTTTCACTTTCAACGGAACACTCACTTATATTCAGTTTTTGTATCTTGCAGTAAATTATCCATTTGTGATCATCTTTCCAATATAACCTCCCATTGAAACGACCACTTAAAATCATGAGCTAGAATTTATTATTTTAAAAACATTTCCACGTACATACTGTTATAATTGTTATGAACCACAATACAAAAGACAACACTGTGAAATTGGATTAATTTACCAAGATCAACATCAATACCGGTAGTATAAAATCACATATAGGCCTAGGCTATATTATTTCATTACTTTATGGTACTAATTAGAAGGATTAATTTTGAAGAATTTACAAATATGCTGAAATAATTTATGACACCTCTTATAGAAATGTAGAAATATGTATGTACATTTTGAAACAATGGGTATAGCACCACTTGAAAATGTTGAGCATTTTAACAGTAACTTGTAAATTGTTCCATCACGTTGTCTATAGTGTTAATTTATTGTAGCACTTTTAGAACGAACGTGGTTCACATACATAAGAAGAAATGACGATGGAATGAGTCGAACACATACAGTTTTCTTTAATTTTTAGCAAATGATGAAGTTGAATATATACTGTTACTTCATATCCTAACATAAGTAGAGTTGCCACCATAGATGTAACACTTGAAATGAATATAAAATAAATTAATGTATTGGTAATGATACAAGAATAAAAAGAAATTAGGCTAGACATAACCTCACAAAATTACAAACACATGCTAAAACAAAAAAAAAAAACTTTACGTATCCGTATATAATAAAACTAGATATTCCAGATATAATTTGTTTCACACGATAACCACCTCAGCCTATTTCGGCAGCAGCCATTATTAGTTACAGTTTGAGGTGCATTACCTAATCTCATACTAACCTTGTCAAGTTCTCTAACCTAATTCACTGATAATTACGTAACAATACACAGGTCTAAAATACAGACAAATACACATTAATTACCTAATAAGTACAGCATGAAGATAATTCATTACTTTTGTCGGTATTTTCTAAAAGAGAAAGGGAAAACAGTAACAACATTATCTTCAATGTTTACATCACGTCATTCACATTTTCATTAGGCCTATATCAGTAATGCTTGGTAAGTGAAACAATGCATGAAATTATTTTACATTTCGGGTCACATCATTCGAGAGTCGGAAAAAGCAATTCGCCACTTTTAACATAGCATTGCTTGTTATATGAGAGAACTTTGACATTTACCTTAACCTATAAAGATACGACCTGTTGGTACCGAGTTCTTCACATAGCAAAACACAGACAATTTTCGAATATAACTTAGCTGAACAAACTTCAAATAACACTGTAATATGCTTGGCATATTTATAATATTCGTACTCAATCAGTAATGCACAATTAATCGAACTATTTTCACGATGCACAATGCTTTGTAATGGTACTATTCATCATTTCATAGGGCAGAGAGGCGAACCTAGCGGCAGAAATTGTCATGATTCACAGTGACCTACTCTCGATCGTGCTATGCGCCAGCTTGTGTAATCCCGTAAGCAACGGTTCGTTCGCTGTTTGAAGCGACGTACAAATCATCAGCAAATTGTCAGAAAACATTCACATTCGCTGATTGTCTGCTATAAAGGCAGACGAAAATATAATTATAGCACGTGCAGGCCTGTTTCATAAACACTAATAATATTAATAGTAGGCTATTACAGTCATGAAAACAATTTTATTAACCGACTAAATTCTGTTTCATAAACGTTTTGCACGAGTCATAAAATACAGTAGCCAGATGATTTGAGGTTAAGGCTGATAAACATAATCAAGTTGGTCTGCACTCTACAGCTATTTATACTATTCTCTCTGTTAACAGTTGTTGAATGAAATAAGTTTTGAAGTACTATCTTTAATAGCAACAACAGAGTAAATCGTAATATGTGTGAAGGTTTGGGACATAATTTATTTCAGATAAGATTGTAAATCACTGCAACTCGAAGTTATTGTTTCTGTTATTTTGATTCAGTTGATTTACGAGTAAAAGAAACAATATGATAAATCTAAAATATTGTGAACAGATATTTATCATTCCTAATTGTTCACGTCTCTGCTGTTGTAAAGTTTGCAATTCCAAAAACAGTGTATCAGTGACAGAAGCATGTGTGTGCGCGGGCGTGTGTAAAACTTGCACCTCGTTATCTAAAGAAGTACCGTACCATATGAAAATGTTAAGCAGTGAAAACTTTTGATGACAATATTGTAACAGCCTTAAGGACAGTGTTAACGACAGAGTTGGTGGACCCTGCAAAGCGTCTTATGTAAGATATATTCAAGTTCCATTATAATTCGGAATACTGCGCAAGTACTTATTGGTGCAAGCGTAAATAAATACACATAAAAATTACTCTTTTACCAAAAAATAAATAAGTAATGCAATAACAACATAAGTACTTACGCGGTGAAGTCGTTCCTAGAAAATATCGTGTTTGAGTTTGAAGGTGTGGATGTTGTAGAAGATTAATGTTGTGACGAAATTAATAAAAATACTGAAATTGTCTTAATGGGTTCTTATTGCTGATTATGTTGTAAGTAGTATTTTCAAGAAGTTACCTGATTATACAAAATGCAAATATGTTCTAATTAGAGATTGTGATGTGGAATTGTAGATACAGTACCTATAAATCTCGTAAGTTAATTTTAGTTTATGCCCTCAATAGGGGTGGTTTAAAGTAATCCATATATTTTGTAATAGATCTACTTGTTGATATATGTCTGCAAAAGATTTTGGCTCACCAAGATCTTCACAATGTTAATTAGTGAAGAGTATATAGATTCAGGTTGTCACAAGTATACATTGAAAAAAACATTTCAATAGGTACAGAAAATATTAATATTACTGAATTTTGTGATGTAAATGTCCTATAGGCATATATTTCTGAACAATTATTATAATTTAAAAAATGACGAGAAAGGAGGGAAAAAATGTTAAGTTCAATCATTCAAATAACATAAAATAATGTAAAATATACAGTAATTACTTTCTAACAGTTCTATACTGTAATTGAATTTAATTTAGGTTTCACCCTTTGCAATTCCTCTTTTACAATAAGATAAAATAGTTTTCAATTTCAGCCTGGTCCATCTACATTGGCGCCTATGACAGTTTGTAAGTATTTGTAAGTATGAAGAGGGACTTTGTTAATAATTCATTTTGTCTCTGATGCTTTTTAAAATGGGGAAAAGACGTGAAAATAACTTGAAGAAACAGAGTTTTTTGCGAGAAGTTCTCGAATTGAAAGGTCAACTATTTCATTATATTCGTAACTTTCTTGCATATGGTTGTAGGATATTCGTTGTCTAAAATTTCTTGGACGTCGGACAAACACTCCCTCTTCATCACTATTTGAGTCAGAATTGTCTATTTCAAATGTTTTCACGGTTTTATCTTCAAAATCTAACCCTACATTGGCATTTACTTTTTACAAATTATTAAACTATTACTTAAAATACAGTCATGGAACTAACGTTAATATTATTAATAAATTTAATTATCTTTGCTGCTTTATGAAACACTTTAGTAATATTATTTATTTTAGTAATAATATGAGCGTTTACAGTAATAAATAATATTATTAACTATTACTTCTATGAAACAGAACAGTAATAATATTACTTAGTGTTATTACTTTTTCAGTAATGGTATTAAATTATTACTTTTATGAAATAGGCCCCAGGGGAAAGTTTCAGTACACGGATACCTCACTGACAATAATTATCTTAAAATACTAAAAATACTGGCATGTCTGTGTTTGTCGTATGCGCATCATGTTTACGAAAAGACACTTTTCAGTGCCAATAATTTATTTTGTGTGCACAATGTTGGAACTTTGTTATTTCTGGGCGTGAATTTGTCCAAAAGGAACGACATATGTTTATACGCGAACCAAGTTGACTCGTACACTTCATCACTCCCCATTTCATATCTTTTTGTGGACTTCTGTCTTTCCCTCCGGAATGATGTCAATAGGGATTCAATTTTCTTTTTGACTTCTGCTCCCTACAATAAAAAAAACATGTATCTACTGAAAATAAATAAACAAAAATAATTTTCAAATTTTGCACGTGTTTGACTCGCCTATCTTGCAGCTGAACATCTTTCCAATAGGTTCCTAAACATCATGTTTTCTTACTTTATTGTGGTAAGTAGGATGCTTGGGATTCCATGAAGTTTCCTGCTCCCTATATGCATTAATAAGATTTATAACAGCGCCTTCCGTCCACTCCAGTTTCGACATCCTGTTAGTGAAATTGAACTAAGCGCTGCGTTCTGCTACGAATTACAAGCTAGTGGCAAATCCCGTCCACAACGAATACCAACTTCCTTTGATGTACCGACAAGCGACGGATCACTTCCGAAGGCAAACCAAACGATCGGTTTGCCTTTGTTGCGACGTACACACGTACCGATTTCAATCAACGAACGCAATCGTTTGTCGTTCGTTCGCTTAGTGTGTACGCACCTTTACTAAATAACCGCGGGTATAACATCAAGAGGAGTAGAAATAGGTATAACATGGACCACGCATCACGTATTTCACCTGTTTATGCGATGTTGCCAGATCCTTTTCACGTGAACTTAGATTGCATTTGAACCAAGGTAATTTGATCGCAGAAAAGTTTTATACAATAGAAGAAGTGTCTGAACTCGGTTCACTTTTCGATCTACGATCAAAGTTGATCTTTAGTCAGGGAGTTTTATACAATTGGGCCTTAGAGTCTGATTTCTGGCATGCCTGGTAACTGATGAATTGTTTATGATTATAAATTGAATTAATCTACTTGATATGAATTGTACAATTTTGTATAGCTTAACGAAAGTATGCTTGTAAATTGAATTAATCTGTTTACTGTGTATTGTATGTGTATGTATAGTCTGGCTGATGAATTGTATATGCTCTAAACTGAATAGTACCGGTAATCTGTAAAGCTCAACTGAATTGTTTATGCTTGTAATTTGAAGTAATTTGCACGATATGTATTATCAGGGGCTGCGGAGTTGCAGCACCACAGGCATTTGCGACTCATTGTCTCGTTTTATGTTGTGAAATACATTTATTATATAGTCTCTATTTTTCTGCTCTAATTGTTTTTAAATTTCGCTCTCATCAACATGCATGCAATCGTTAGTGATGTCACTTCCTCCCCTCAGCCTGGTACTGCCAGAGACAAGGACTATGGGTGAAGCCACTTTCTCCCCTGCAGCTGCCAGTGTAGTCACGGATGCTTTGCGCCTTAGTTTCACCCCTCCCCCTGCTAGCACTTGCCATGAATTCAGAGTCACCAGGCGCTGCAAAATTTACAACAGTTTGTCAGTAGCGCGCAGTTTTAAATACGTTTTCTTTAATGTTCTGAATATAATAAGTGCAACAATGTTTAATTCTGTACAGTATTTACTGTCCAACAATTCAGGAGAAATGTGAAATTAAGTGCCGTGGAAGATCTACACCTGTGCTACACATAAAACAGTATTCAACAAGGCGAAAAAAAGAATATACGAGGAGGTTTAATTGTGATGTGTATAAGAAGTCTGTGTGGCTGACAGGCTGTGATATTAAAAATGCGCTATTCTGTTTTCCATGTCTTGTGTTTGGTGGCGATTGTAGTTGGATTCAGAAAGGCATAACCGATCTTAGGAAACTAAATGAAAGGCTCAATAAATATGCAAATTCGACGAAACATATAAATAACACCTTGAACTTGGCTGTGTTGGGAAGAGTGAATATTCAGGAAAGTTTTGTGCAACCAACGAGTTAGCATTACGAGGGCATAATGAAAAGATAGGGTCTGACAATCAAGAAATATTCCTCAATTTGGTGAAATATACAAGTGAAATAGATTCGATGTTCAAGTCCCATTTGGAGAGCTCTTCGCCATTTAAAGTTCTATCAAAAGTATTCAAAATGAGCTACTGGAATGTATATTGGACGTATTCAGAGAGGAACTTTTAGCAGAGATTGAGGAAACCGAATTTGTCTCTGTTCTTGCTGATGAGACCACAGATATATATGAAAAATTTCAGCTTGTGATTGTAGTTCGGTAAAGTAACAAAGAAGGAAAAGCATGGAGAGGTTCTGGGGTTTCTTTAACCCAACTGGACAAGATGCAAATGCAATGTCAGAGTGCATACTTTCACAGCTAGAAACAATTTTAAAACAAAAGAAAGGTAAGCTTATTGGACAGAGCTACGATGGAGCAGCTATGATGAGTGGTGTATTAAATGCGGTACAAGCAAAAGTTAGAGATAGTTACCAGCGGCGTGCGCTGATAACTTTTTCGGGGAAGTGATTCCATGGAAACACTGTATGTAGCCAACAGGCATCGAAGCCCAGTCGAGCAATGGCATACATACAGGCACTGCTTCCCTTCACGTCATGCTACCGCATGCCACTGACTGTTACAAATATGCTTATTTTGTGCATTGCTATGCCCATCAGTTGAATCTCATAATGGAAAGAGCTGCTAAACAAAATACAAAGGCTAGCATATTTTTTTTGCTAATTTATCCAGTATCCCTGCTTTCTTCTCTTGATCTCCACATATTAGATTCATGTATTTCAAAGATAATTCCATCAGCTGGCACAACAAGATGGAATTTTAAAATAAGAACAGTAAGTGTTGTTCATGAGAAGGAGCCATTACTACAATGTTTTGAAGCCATAATGGAATCTGAAATATCTAACATCACAATAAATGAGGCAAGCACCCTGGTGCGTACTCTTGAAGATCCTGAATTCAATTTCTGGCTCAGTTTTTTTTCATTTATTGATGCCTCATGTAGATATATTATAAAACCAACCATAACATCGCCAGTTAGATATTTCTAAGGTTCAAATCTGCATATCATGCTTTGTTAATGCCATACAGACAATATGGAACAGTGCACAGTTGAACAGCAAGAACTGTGAACATGAAAATCCTAGCAAGCGTGGTAAGGTCGAAGGGATTCAGACAAGGGTTGCAGCATTCAAGGAAGTGTGTGACCTCATTATCACACAAGCTAACACCTGATTCCAGTTCATAGATCATCCGATAATGTCTTCTTTTCTGGTCAAGAAAAATTTGAATGCTACAAAAGCTCATTCCTGAAAATGACCTAAATGTATGTGTGAAGTTTTTTCCAATATTCCATAAAGACAAACTAAAAACGGAACTCACTGTGTTGTATCAGAGACAAGAATTCAGAAATATCAGTGGCGCAGTCAAGCTCTTGCAGTTTCTTCTATCTGAGAACTTGCAGGCCTCATTTTCAGAAGTTGTGAAACTACTATGCATAGCTATCACCATACCAATGGCAACTTTCGAACCAGAACATTGCTTTTCGTGTTTGAAAAGAGTAAAAATCCTAACTTAAAAATACGATGAATGAAGAGAGACTGGTCGCATTAACTATGTTGTGCATTGAAAAGACTATGTTAAACGACATATCGGACTTTAACAAGAAGGTGATTCAAAAGTTTGCAACTTACAAGACAAGGCACATGGAACTAATCTTTAAATAAGATAAGTTGCATGGTTTATAATATATTTGTGTCTGCAGCCCCTCTGAATTCAATACCCATGACCCGCCATTGTGTATTATCAATTTTATCTCAACTGATTTAATTGTTTATGCTTTTAAATTGAATTAACTTACTTACTATATATTATAATTCATAGCTCAACTGATGAATAATCGTTTAGGTTTGTAAATTTAATCATCTGATTGCTATGTACTGTAGCTATATTTTTAGTAGAGCCACCAATGTAGCTCAGCCAGCAGACTTGCTGGTCTCCTGATCCGGAGCTGCGCTCGGGCTTGAGTTGGATCCCCCACTTGGTCTGATTGGTTGGTTTCTTCCGAGGTTTTTCCCAGCTATGGGACTGATGCCGAGTGGTATATGGCGAGTCCTCGGCCTCACCTCACTCCATCCCCATTTGGTCAGATTACCTGGTTGGGTTTTTTCCAAGGTTTTCCCCAACCATAAGGACAATGCCAGGTAATTTGTTGGCGAATCCTCAGCCTCATCTCACTACATTTCGCCAAAAAATTGTAATCTTGTAAAATTGTTTACTTGTTCCACATCTTAAAGCTTCATTGCTAATGTAAGATCTATGAAACACAATAAATGAAATGAAAAAATGAAAAGTAAGGTAAAGAGCGCAAAATTCTTATTCTGCACTGCGCAGTTAGTTGCCCACCCATAAGTTTATAGTTTAATAATCACGAGCTGAAGTGGGGAGGAACCTATGAAATAAATAATTTATTTTTTTTTTACTTTACCTAGATATATGCATTTATTTATTTACTTTATATTTATTTTATATTCATGTGTTTTATATTTATTTATATAATAGATGTATTTCTACTGGCAGAGTTAAGGCAATAAATCCTTCTCTTCCACTCAACCAATATAAGAATTCATAACAATTAATATAATAGCAGTACAGGAACAATACAAAAATAATAGCAATAATAATAATAATAATAATAATAATAATAATAATAATAATAACAATTATATTCACTGGAAGATGAGGAAAATCTGGAGTACCGGTACTTAAGTCAGAATGAGTTTCTTGAGAAACAACCTATGGATGATGAAGAAGAAGAAGAAGAAGAAGGTAATGAGAAGAATTGTCATATATTCATAGAAGATGTAGTAGTAGATAACTGTAATTATGAATTAATTGTTGTGTTATTATTATTATTATTATTATTATTATTATTATTATTATTATAGTAAGTGCAAAATGAAGACAAGTTTAGTTACATATAATTGTTAAAGTCAAACAATTACAACAATGTCAATCGAAGGAATTATTAAAATAATACAGAATATTTTATATTAAAAATAATAATCACATAATAGAGAAATTATATTTTGAAAGATCATAGTCTAAGCAGTCTATTTGACAACCTGCCTTTGAAAGTAATCAATGTCTGACAGCACTTTAAGGTATGAGGTAGGGAGTCCAATGACGAGTAGTTAAAACAGTGAATGATGAAGAGTATCGGGAAATGTTATGATGAGGTATACTCAATATGCCAGTGATCTGAGATCGAGTATTTAGGGTATGATTCATTTCATTTCATTTCATTTAGTGTTCTGCCCAAGGGCAGGTCTTTCACTGCAAACCCAGCTTTCTTCAATCTTTCCTATTTTCTGCCTTCCTCTTCGTTTCATCATATGATCCATATATCTTAATGTCGTCTATGATCTGATATCTTCTTCTACCCCGAACTCTTCTCCCGTTCACCATTCCTTCCAGTGCATCCTTCAGTAGGCAGTTTCTTCTCAGACAGTGACCCAACAAATTTCTTTTCCTCTTCCTGTTCAGTTTCAGCATCATTCTTTCTTCAGCCAAACTTTCCAACACAGCTTCATTTCTTATTCTATCTGTCCACTTCACACATTCCATTCTTCTCCATATCCACATTTCAAATGCTTTTATTCGCTTCTCTTCACTTCGTCGTAATGTGGGTTATGATTATGGATCATAAATACACAAGACGGGACGACAGATAACTTGGGGTTGACATGCGCAGAATTTGAAATAGAATAGAAAGACAGTGTAAAATTTTGCGATCTTATGTCTTCTTTCTTCCGTTCACGGATTTCTTCATGCAACAAACATGCTCCAGATAGTAATTTATTTCCTCTAGCCACTGAAATAAATCTGTCATTGTAAAGGGTCAAACTTTGGGTGAATGTGATATAAACATGCCATGGCGAGGGAGCATCATCACTTTCTCCAGGTTCACAGAATAATAATTAATAATGTTATCTTTTGACATATTACTGTACAGTACATGTCTTCTGTAATGATCTCTAGCAGCTTTTGCCTTTTTAATGTGTATGTTCCACTTCTTACGATCTGCAGATCAATCTTTTGAGGAAAGATGCTTATTGAAAAACTCCCATAATTCACACTCTTCATTTCAAAGTTTATCAGGAGATATATTTAACTTCTGAACTTCAGTACCATTATGATATGAATCATAGTAACACTTCAAATGAGAGTGTTACTTGCATAAATCATAGTAGGTCTACATTAATTTCACAGATAAATCACTGGGCAGTATCTTTGGCTGGGTGGATGTTCCATTCTGTAATGAGATACAGAGGGCTGAAAGCAGTTATTGCCACTATACTAAGCAAAAAGGCTGTAGATATGTGCCTACTAAGCCATCCCAGCAGTAAGTCAATTCAGCAGACACTGATTTATTTGCATAGCATTTGTTAGTTATGTCAACAACGTTTAGTATCAAAGAACAAAATTGCAGGTACGTCTAATAAAATAAGAGATATTTTCATATTTACCCAGCATGTACTCTCAAAAATCTAGAAATCTCAGCAAAAAATAATGTTCATTCATGTAACAATCCTAACTCATTAGTACGGCATTGTATATAATTGAATTAAATTGTAGGATTTTAAATTGACAGAGCCATTGTACAAACTATTTAGGTTCAATAAGTGAACAACGATATGTATATTAATATACGTTGTAAAAGCTCTGAATTCATTGAATTTACTACCATAGCGCTACACACGCCCTGGAATTAGAAGTCTGTTGCATTCGACTCGAAAGCCAGTGAGGTAGAGAATATTAGAACTGTCGTAAATGGACACTGTTTGTCCTCGAAGACCTTGGCGGCTACCAGGAAACAATTACTGTATACCACTCCTACAGCTCAGCATTAATCTATGGAGTCCAATTCAGGAAGTAGAGATAAGAAAAATAGTCTTTTCCAGGGCAGGAAGGTATTGTGACTATGACAATGCTGAAATTCTTTCACTCATTTCCCTGTTAAAAAAAAACTGGATATTCCTAGTATGATTTTGAGTCAAGTCCAGATGGTCATGTTGGCAGACAAACGACAAACCAGATGAACACTGTATTCTTCGTTATGCAATACTTAAATATCACACTTGTGTCAATAAAAATCAGTATGATTATTCATTAACCTCGAAAAAATATTTAAAAAATGTTTGAGACTGTAACAGTTACACAGAGAGATGTGAATATGTACGCCTACAATGTAGCTTCATGAGAATGAGTTACTGGTATATGAAGGAACTATTATTTTAATACGTTAAAAGCAATCCTGTAATTCACAAAGACTTTTATTCCTAGGTCTATACGTGCATAATATGTAGTCTTGTAGTGCAAACTTTTTATCTTCCTCAGCTCGCTTAACAGGACCTGTGTTGCAGCAATGCCTAGTTGTGCACGTGCCATTCAAGGACACACATAACCACTGATTGTCGCTTGTGCAGTATTGAGTTGACTTTCAGTGCAGTGTGTTGTGTGCAGTCTTGACTTTCATTTCTCTGTTTGAGTCGTGGTTCAGAAGTGCAATACAGAAAAAAAATTTCCATTTGTTGTAACTTTTTAAAATACGAACCACCTACTCAGTGTCACAGACAATTGCAAGAACATTTTCCTGGTCTACAGTTCGTTCAACAGAGAATAAATTCAAAACAACAGGATCAGTGTTGGACAAGAAAAGAAGACGAAGGTGCCATGTTTAAACTAAGAAAAGAAAACGAAGGTGCCATGCTTAAACTAAGGAAAAGTTTCATGACATCAGTGCTCAATTAGAACATTCGCCACGAAAATCTCTCACGAAGTTAGCACAACAAGTTGAGGTCAGCCGTACATCAGCACATAATGCGACAAAATTACTAAATTTCATAGGCCTACATACAAAATTACAGAAGTGCACGTCGTAGAGCCTGGGAACTCACATAGGAGAATCAATTTTTGCAACTTTTTTATTAAATCTGTACATGATGGCCATTTAGACCCACAATTTGTGATTTTTATTGACGAGACACGGTTTCACTTGCGCGGACATGTTAAGACTCGAAATAATCCTGAGGTAGGTGTATGATGTGCATTAAGTGCAAAACAAATAATCGATCGTGAAACAATTAATGTTGACCGATACAAAATCCTAACAATTATTTTATCTGTTTTCTCCTCAATTAACTGAATAAAAACCAATGTATGGTGTGTTTCAGCAAAACGGGACAACTCATACTGATCAAATTTCACTACGTGCGACTGCTGAAATGTTTGATGAGAGGGTGATTAGTATAGGATTGTGGTCTGCTCGATCCCCAGACTAAGCACCCTGTGATTTTTATTTATGGGGCATTTTAAAAGACAGGGTTTATATTACATTGGCGAAGCTAAGGTGTAAATACTGGGTAGGTTGAAAAAATCTGCTTACCTTGTACCTTTTTATAGAGCAGATGATTATTGGCTTTACTATAAAAATTTTTTGTGACACAGACCACACAAGATGACCACTCATTTTTTATCCCCAAATGGAATACAGGTAAAACAATATAACTTATTTGTCTCAGAGCAACCTCTTAGCCAAGAATATTTCTTATACCATAAAAACTGAACATTTCTACTTTGTCTTCCTCCACCCGCTATTTTAATATGTAAATGTGGTGTTGATCTCCTATCTTTGTAAGCACATTTTGTTTCATACGTTCAACTTGAAAACGGTTTCTCTTTTAATTCTGCAAATAATGACCTGAATGTTCTCTCAGTATGAGCCATTTTACACAAAATTAATATGTAACACACACACGTATGCAATTTTGATTAAACTAAACTCAACAATGCAGCGCTTAAAGAGAACACCAATATAGCGCAACATAATATTGTGACCGAAGGCTAGCCTCGATAGCAAATCAATACCCCCTCCCAGGTCCCCCCTCAAGCTTGCGAGTCAAGATGGTAGCCATGCCTTTAGAGGTTTTCACCTTAAGCCTCGCTGCTCGTACTGCTCCCTTCACACTGAAATGACTGCCAACCAATGGCGGTTCATGCCTAACATGACAAATATAAACTTCTGAATACATTAAAGTATCAAACGAAATAAAATAAACAAAAACCATGCCCCATTCCTATGTAACAGTCTTGTTCGTACACTTTGATTATTTACACTTTTGAAAAACAATTACTATCTTGTAGCATAATCTTTCGACTTTATTACTGCTTAGTATCTCTTACTCATTGATTTTACCAAGTTTTTACACTGTTCTGGTTTGATTTTAGCCCATTTTTCTCTCACTACACGTTTAAAATCCTCTATGGTTGTACACTTTTGCTTTCTCACACTCCTTTTTCAAAACTGCCCACAAATGTGCGATGGGGTTTAAGTCTGGTGATTGAGATGTTCGCAGTTGCTGGTGTATGTTTCATATGAGTCCGTCCTTATTAATTTGAGCAGTATGTTTACTGCCATTGTCTTGTTGGAACATATACACAAGTGGTATCCCCATTTTTTGTGCACTGTGCCTAATATTTGACCTTAAAATGCTATTGTACACATACTTATCCATAATCCCATCTATGAACTCAATATTCCCCTCACCATTTGCAGATATACATCCTCACAATAGTATGCATCCACCCCCGTGTTTCACTATAGGTAATATGTTGTTTCTGTCGCTATCTGTGTTGGGCTTCCTCCATATCCTATGAATGCCATCGGAACCATAAAGATTTATCTTCATCTCATCTGACCAAATCACCCTGTTCCAAAATTCCTCATCCTTACTTATATGTTCTTTAGCCAAGTCCAATCTTCGAGCTCGATTTGTTTCACTAATGTACGGCCTCTTTTGTGGTCTTCTGCCATGATAACCACTTTTCCACAACACGCCAGATAGTTTGATTACTGATCTTCGTGTTTGAAGGATTTTCAGTCATGACTCGAGTTTGTGAAACACTTATTCTTGGATTTTTGACAACTTGAATCTCTCGTCACATACATTTTGTAATTTTTGCTTCGTTCTTCTTGCCAAGTTATTCCAAGTTCCATAATTTCGAAATTTTTCTACAATGTGTTGTAGGCCTACTGTAGAATCTTTTTTATACACTACTTTACATTTTTTCTACAGGAATAGCCTTTCAGAGCCAGGCGAACAATAACTTCCTTTCAATTGGAACTGAGCTTCTTACGACGCTCCATTGTACACAATAAAATTCTGAATGATAGATTAACAGCAAATGACCTGCAATGAAAGACAACCCTGTGCACACTGCATCCTTGTTTACTATCCATCTAAACGTAACTTCCCCCTCTCCATGGGGTAAGTGTACGAACAACAGTGTTACATGAATTTCACGGAATAGGCCTATGTAGTTTTTAATCGTTATGCAAGTAACAGGTGTATGTAAATTAATTTTATTCATGTCACTGTGTTCGTGTTTAACTCATCAAACATAATGAATTCAGTTTTATTGATATATTTTGAAGGTCATTTCAAAGGTTAATTTAATAATATAGGTGTACGAGCAACTCTGTTAGGGCCTATATACTGTACAAATTAAAAATTATTAAAACACATGTTTTTTATTGAGGGCACAAGGGTAGATGAATAAATAAGTACATAAAAAAGATATGTCCCCTGGACCAAAAATAAACAATTCAATAAAGCAATAATGACATATGTACTTACTCGCTATTCTGAAGTCGTTCCTAGCGGGCTTTCAAGCTTCTTTATTTTACACTTATCTTCCAAGATTAAAACTAAAAAAATTGTTTGTAAAAGATATTGAACACTATTCATTTTCTTTTTTTGGAAACGAACACTGGTCACACTCACAGACGAATATATTAAGACTAAAATAGGAAGAACGACCATTCTTACGTTTTCCGCCATAGTCTGTCAGCTCTCTCACTGTTACACGTGCGTTTTTTAAAGCGCCTCATGACTTTGCTGCAGCAAAAAGGTCGGAAAAAAACGCAATTCGGCCAGTTGCCTGCAAAATGGTGAACAATTAATATTGGCTTCTATTACTGTCGTAATAAATTTAACCTTAAAACAAACGAACATGTTAAACAGTCTGGACTTCCATGATAATGACATGAAATTATTATTATTATTACTAGACGATTTTAACAATAATAAACGTTGCAAAGGACAAAAACACGCTTACTGCCATGATGGATCGTGCAGCAAACTCGTAAAGCGGTGTTTTGATTTGCTGCACGGTTGCTGCAGCGACGGTGAAGCAAATGTAATAAAAAAAAAACCGGTCTTGCTGCAGCGCTTTACGTCTTGTTAAAAAAAAAAACCGCACGGTTCATCACCGGAAAGCTGCGCAATGCACTGGTCTCTTCACCAGGGCATCCATACATTTCCCCTGCAGCGTTCGTACCTTTCGTCCCGCACTCAAGTCCTGAAACTAGCTTGGCGAGGTTCAGGAGAGAAATTGAACCTCGTAAGTTTATAATCATGTAGATATTCGATTTCTGCGATTTATATACATAGGCGGAGTTATGGGGGGGGGGGGGGCACTGCGCCCCCAAATTTGTATGAACTCTTTTTTTTTTTTTTTCTATTAACGCTAGAAAATATTGAATTCAAAAAATCTTTTTTGCTTTTGTTTATGATTGAGTTTCTGTGCTTAAATTGATGAATTAATGTCTTCAGATCATGTGTCTGGACTATATTTATTTTAAATTTCTGAATGTATAAGAATTTCTATACCTCATTTGACGAATGAAAGCACTGTAATGTTTCTTTTGTAATAGCCTGTACTCATGTGTCAGAAGTCTGCAGGTGTTCAGGCCTCCACTTGGAGAAATATGAATAACATACTGCGCATGAATGCAGAAAAAAAGAAAAGTTATCCCGGTATAATGTATAAACTTAAAGACGAAATTAAATAAAATACATTTTGAATCTTGCGTACACCACTTTTAACACTTGAATATAATTAATTGATGAACTAGTGGACTTACTCGTGTTAAATATTCATACTCGTGTCAATTTCAGTACACACACACTATTCGACTCCACACTTCAACACCTTCCAACAATAAAACACACCCTCCTAACAGGCAGAGAAGTCCGAGATGACGCCGCGATCTAGTAGGCTCTGATGATGGTGCGTGAAGCATTTAAACAGCTGTAAGCCGGACAAATATTTCATATTTAACACGAGTAAGTCCACTAGTTCATCAATTAATTAAATAAAATAATTAGAGTTTACATTTCATATGATATCTTCAGGAAAATAAGCTTCATACAAAAAAGTTTTATTGATGTATGCATGTGTTTCTGTGCGGGAGAGAAAACGAGGAAGACTGTTTTAAGTTATGCCCTATTATAATTTGTAGTAGACGGTTCGAAACATCGCGGATATGGATGTAAGAAACATCCCCCCCCCCCCTGAAAATACCTTTACTAAATGATCATATTCCGATATATTGTATCACGGTAAGCTATAACGAGGGTAGGAGGTAAATGATGTCCCCAAAATCCCGTTATATGGGGATTCTATGGTTTTGCTTTGCCGCCCCCCCCCCTCCCAACCCAAGAAAACAGTTCTCTCTCCGCCTCTGTTTATATGTTTTCATACGACAAAATACATCACAGCTGCAAGTAAACTTATTAAAGATGAGCAAGGAACAAAGAATGATAGTGTAAATTATAAATTTATTTATTTAAACAATTACATTGTTTTTCCTGAGAGTTCTCTGAACCACTGAATGCATAGGACGCACTGCCACTGCTGCCAACAGTGAACTTAATATAATTTATTATGGAAAGGCTTGGAGTGCAACCAAGTGTTAGGGGTAGACTTAAAGCCCGGTTCAGACAGTGCTTGTTTTATTGCGTGTTTCCTAGCTGGCTAGCAAGCTGGGTGCCGTGGTGGCTACGGCGATGGTTGTTCTCATGGACCTGGCTCTTTTCACAGTTCAAATTGGAAATCATCTGCTGTTTCATCTGTTGCCAACACTCATGGTCAAAAATAACCTGAACCGTGAGTGGGAAACAACTAAAATCCTACATTAACAATAGTAAATGTCGTAATAAGGTAATTAAGCCATAAGTGTAAAACAGCTGAAGTACTATATGTAATTGCTATTTCTTAGAAACTAAAGAATATAGAAAAAACAGATTTAGTTGGAAAACAACGAACATGGCAACAGGGACTGTCCCATAATGGAATGATTTGTCCCGAATTTTGAAAATTAATGACAACTTTCCTGAATTTTCTGTCGAATTTTTCCACAACCACCACAACAAGCAAATTTCAAGAAAATAATTATAAAACAGTACTATGCACATAAAAGTGTTTAAACACTACTTATGTAAGCGAATGGCATCGAAAGTGAGACTAAACCTTGAATTTAGTGTAGAATTTAACTTGGGTGACAACACAAAATATGCTGACTTACTAAAATAATG
Source organism: Periplaneta americana (assembly GCF_040183065.1). Taxonomy (NCBI): domain Eukaryota; kingdom Metazoa; phylum Arthropoda; class Insecta; order Blattodea; family Blattidae; genus Periplaneta; species Periplaneta americana. Next base: position 182,107,693 of record NC_091126.1, read on the forward strand.
TGTTACTTTAGCACACATATTTTAGTAAGAACTACCTTTTCTTTCTTCGTCTGTTTTACCAACACATCCAATGTCATGGTTCACACTATTTTTTATATATTGATTTCCATGACTATATTGAGATATTTTCCCTGACAATATGGATTTTGGAATGTGGTTCTGCACAATTTTTCCAAATATCACTAAATTTATTGAAACCAGAAGGTGATAATTTTTTAAGTCTAAAGGAAAAAATTGATACTGTAAAATTGTTTTCCATTGATTTTTTTAATCGGTTTCCAACATCCCCATAGCTGTCCAACGCTCTCCTTGTTATTTTATTATTTGTGTTATATTTGACAAAACATTACACATGAACATTACTAATTAAGAACAATACAAAGACAATTGTTTTCATTGTGTCCTAGCTACGTAAAATGTATATGAACTCAAAATACAAACAAATCAGTAAGACAAATTCAATTTCTTCTTCTCCAGCATCTCAATCTTTGTTTTTATGGCATCTTCTTTAGCTGTTTGAAGTTTTAGCACAGTCTACTATATACAGTCACGAAGCTCAATACGTAGTAAATATGCATCCATAGATAGTTGCTAACCACTGTGATTGCTACTATCACCTCATTACAGACAATGCAAAATAGTACCTGCACAGTCTATTGCTCCTACCACACTCACAACTCAAGCTCCATGACTATATATATATATATATATATATATATAACTTTAACAAAGAAAGATACTAAAACCACAGTCTAGTATATATATATATATATATATATATATATACTAGACTGTGGTTTTAGTATCTTATATATATATATATATATATACTAGACTGTGGTTTTAGTATCTTTCTTTGTTAAAGTTTTTTTATCTCTATGAAAAGTTTCCTTTTTTTCAAGTCGTTTCTTTTCTTCTTCTTTCTGGTTTTGTTTTGATTCCTTGAGATACTCTTCACATCTTCTATGAGCAGCCCTTACATGTGTTAGCATTGTATGGGTGATAGGAATCTTTTCGATGTTTTCATAGAACCTTATTGCATTTTCAACAGTTCTTTGAGCAATGAGACTGTTCAGTGAAGTTTTCTATTAATAAGTTTTTATCGATAGAAAACCCACTTTCCACTGTTGCATTTCCATGTGAAAAAATTAGACCAAGCTTCACAATATTCCACAACTCTAAGTAATGTTGGATTCCTAACAGTAGTGATGAAAAGAAATCATCAAGTCTTACACTTGTTCTACTTTCAAAAATATATTTGAAGTTAAGCTCAAGAACAGAATGGCCTTCCCCACAAAAAGAAGAGTATTGCCCTTTGCCCTCTCCGCAACATCTGCAATTCTACTGTATATATAAAATTCATCTAGCAGTAATGTGAATCTTATTTTGCCCTGTTGTGGTTGATGATAAATAAGATCAGGATCCAAAGATGATAGCCCTGGACAATTTTATATTTTAGAGGACATCTTTCCAAAATTTTCTCTGCCATTTTAATTAAGACAGTTTGTCATTCCACTTTAAATCTTAGGATCTGAGCTTCATTTGCAGTAACTTTTTTAAGAAATTTTTTTGTTTGGAAATCTATATCAATATTTTTTTTTTTCAAATTTCAAATCAAATTAAAAATTTCTAATTTATTTATTTAATACATTACACTTGAGCTACATTAGGCATTGAAGCCCAAAAGAGCAGAAGCTCATGCTCGGGCACAGTTCCGATCAGTTATACAAAATATTTCACAAAATTAAGAGAGTTCATTGAGTACAATAAAATTAATATATAGTAAAATACATACATCATACATGCAGCCACTGGGTATATACCCATTTGCAGTGTGAATAAACACATACATACATACATACATACATACATACATATATATACAAATAGAAAATACAAAAGTTCATAAGTATTAGAATATCAATTTTTAACTCAATTAGCTTAAAAGTAATACAAAACAATTAAATAATTAATCTAATTTGTTTCCTAAATGTATGTGTGTTGAGTGTACTTAGTTCAGGGTAAGCTCTAACTAATGCATTATACTATATTCTGGGCCCAAAATTTCTGTTGTGTTTTAATCCAGCAGTTGTGTGGCATTTGGTTGTGTTTAGAAAGAAACTGTAATTTTGTTTCTTACGGTATTCATAAGGATAAAATTTAAATTTATTGTGATTTTTATGAAAGTAAATCAGCAATGTTTGTTTATAAATTTGTTCTAGATTTGATGCACCAAATTCCAGAAAAATTTATTGTGTTGAGTAACCAAAAGGTTTATATAGACAAATTCCGATAATTCTTTTAAGGAGCAAATTTAAAGGGAGGAGTGTCGATTTTGTCATTCCTCCCCAACCTAATATACTATACTAAATTATTGACTGAAACAGAGCTAAGTACACAGTACGCAGAAAATAAATAGGTAAATAAGAACGTAGAATGGAAAATTTGTGAATTGTTCTGCACAATCTGTTACACAGGAAGGAGATATGTTTGTCCCATTTTAAATGTTGATCAATAATAATACCTAAATATTTAACTTGTGAGGATATACTCAAGGCGTGACATGACCAAGTAGGTAGATTACAAACATGTCCCGGGTTCGATGCCAGGCCCCGGAACAATTTTTCCCTCGAAATTATTCAAATTAACTTTACAGGGAGTTATTCCTGAAAGCTTAATTTGCATAATACACGTCACTGTACGTGACAGAAAACCACAATTTAAAGTCACACAGAGTTAGTGTGCACTCAAATGTTGGTTGCTTGACGGTTGCCAGCCCACTTTGAGGTCTGTGGATATAGAGGGAAAAATTGGATCGGTGTCGGGTAGAGTTCCCGGATAGCTCAGTGGGAGAGCATTGGTACGTTTAACCAAAGGTACAGGGTTCGATGCCCGGCCCCCGAACAATTTTTCCCTCGAAATTATTCAAATTAACTTTACAGGGAGTTATTCCTGAAAGCTTAATTTGCATGTATTGTTATATTTCTACTTTCTATATTTTTACTTCACGTAAATTTTCTTCGTCATTCAGAAGAGCAAATGAAGTTTGCTCACTGATGTAGGTATTTTACTGGACTTTACAAATCTTTCCACCAAATATGGCAAAAGACTTAGTAGATCTGCATATAAGAATGAAGCAAGAGAGCCAGAGGTTTAGAACTTTCTTAAAAATGGCTCACATTCTTGAGAAATTGCCTTAAAAAAAGCCAATTTACATTTTAAAGACTCAGCTTTTGAGTTGAAATGTTTTTCAAAGGCTTAGTATGACGTGACTCCTGGTTATGAATATATTTCTTAATTTCATCAAAAATGGTTAAAACCCTATCAATAGAGTGGATATTCTCAAGCCACCTGGTCATACAAAACAAAGTCAGTCCAGTAAGAGAAGTGAATTGTGCAAGATGGGCTGGAGAATCATAAAATATATAATAAACATCACGTAAGTAACTATTCACATCCCACTTGATGCCCCGCACCATTAACAACATGCAGCCCACAAACTCCACTATTTATCAGTAATTTCCCATTAGGATCATCTTCTTTTATTCTTTGATCCAAAACTGTATCAATACACATTATATTACCATGTTATAACATACTTACATACTAGTATTCCAATGCAGCTGATGTCACAAGACAATATTAAAAACAACACTTCCAATGAATCCATATCTGTCTTTCTTCTTTTTGAAAAATCCACAAGATAATCTCTGTGAAAATTTCCCTGGCATTTTTCTGAAAACTAGTCATTTCCCTGACTTTCGAGATATTTAAAACAGTTTCCCTGATAATTATTTATTATGCTGACATTCCCTGACTTTCCAGTTCACTGTGAACCATGAATGCAATACAGGCGAGAATATACCAGGTGTTTCAGACCACCCGTATCAGCCTTTTTTCTGGAAAACTATATGATAATGGTTGTTCATAAAAAATTTTGATAACCAAAATCTATGTAAAGAATCGATTTGTCGTAGTGCCATTTCCCATAACGAACCGGAAGTAGGGGTACCTGTGATCAACTTCGAAATTTCAAATGGGAAAATGGGTCAATGAAGATACCATTGGAAACTACTTTTAAAAAGAAACAACTTTTATTGTTTACTCACAAAGCAACAAAACTGGTACCTTCTGAGAAATGTTGTATGTTGTTTATGTACGTACACTCTTCATAGTAAGTGTTCAAAATGTCCGTCACCCTGTACTAAACAATGTTCTGTTCTCTTTCTAACATCCGTGATTGCACGGAGAACTTCAGCACAGCTGAGAGACGCACAGGCTTCTCTAATTATTTGTTTCACGTCTTCTCTAGTTGTTGGACGTACTTGGTAGACCATGTCTTTAATTCTCCCTCACAAGAAGGATTGCCCGTGACTTAGGATTGCACCGTAATACATTGTTTAGAATTCTGAAAGACAAATTTCATTCATATCATATTCATCTCCAAAAGGAAACTGGGGAACATGACTTCCAAACTCGTGTTGATTTCTGCAACTGGTTTTTAAACACGGACCATGATTTCGAGCTCAGAATTCTGTGGACTGACAAGACAACTTTCAAAAATAATGGTCAGGTGAATCTCTACAATGTCCATTACTGGTCTCAGATTAATCCACACTGGCTACATGAAGTGGATTACCAGTACATGTGGAGCCTCAACACATGGTGTGGCCTCCTCGGACACAGAGTCATAGGACCATACATTTTGGAGGAGAACTTTAATGGTAGAATGCATGCTTTCTCCGAAACATTTTGCACCAGCTCCTTCATGATATTACCCTTGCGCTTCGGTTAACAATGTGGGTTAAAGAAGGCAGCAGTCCGGCTCACTTTTCACGTAGTGCTCGGTGAGTTATTGACCGGTTATTTCTCTTACGGTGGATTCGACGAAGAGAACCAGTAGCTTGGCCAGTTCGATCTCCGAATTTCGATCCAAATGGCTTCTTGTGGGGGAGAATTAAAGACATGTTCCACCTGGTGGAATAATAATTTGAAGGCACTAAATATTCTTATTCTGCACATCAATAAGGGCATTTTCCTAGAATATCCTATGTTCTGGAATAACATATAATATAAAGTCTATGTTTCAGCCTTGAAGACCTATAAGGAAAAGTGAAAGATGGTGGGAATTTCACGAAGGAGGAGAATCAGATATAATGAAAACATACATAAAAACACTTACCATTAAGTTTGAAATAATTAATCTCTTTCTCGCCTATTTTTGTCATTCCAATATCTAGTGTGCTCTAGTCCTACAGCCATTAATTTTTCATTTGGAATTTATTTTTAGGACCAACAGATATAAAAATACGTTAGTCATTATTATTCCAAAACCGCAATCGCTTATGTCACTTCATATAGTTAAATCATTTTCTACTAAAAACAATTCTATACAGTGTTTATTAATAAGGAATTTTTAATCAACACTATATAATCAATTTGACATGCATTCCAATTGAAATGAAAAGATCAGAATTTACATTGTTTATATTGGAAAACTTACTGATCATTATTAAATCTATATACAGTATATAAACAAAGCCAGGTAATTCATCTTTCTCTAGCAAGTGGTCTCACACTGATCATTAATTTGAAATTACAGTAGAACCTCTATTACCCTTGGTAATGAAGGGGGTGAACTGGATGGTTAAGCAAAAAAATCGGATAATCCATACCATAAAAATTTTCATAAATTAAACTAAGTGCATAAACACTTACAGTTCCGTGATTTTAAAACTCCTGCCATACTGCAACCACTAGCATCTGTATACTACAAACTATGCTATACAATATCACGTTTGTTATTTATTTTTATTTTAGTAGGTTATTTTACGATGCTTTATCAACATCTTACATTATTTAGCATCTGAATGAGATGAAGGTGATAATGCTGATGAAATGAGTCCGGAGTCCAACACTGAAAGTTACCCAGCACTTCCTCATATTGGGTTAAGGGAAAACGTCTGAAAATACCTCAACCAGGTAACTTGCCCCGACCAGGAATCGAACCTGAGCCACCTGATTTTGCGGCCAGACATGTTGACTGTTACTCCACAGGTGTGGACCCACGCTGGTTATAGCTGATAATCACAAGTACAGTAATATGTAGCACTATATCCTTGTTTTTTTATTGAATCACACACAGTTGTAACACCAATCTAGTATTCTGATGCGAGATGGGCCACAGTTCACCCTTTCCAAAACAGCTCAATTATTTGCTTTTTTTTTTTTTTTTTTCCCCGATACTTAGCATAACATGTTTTCTTTTGACACCCGTGGAAGACTTTTACTTAGAAATTACACAGTATGGCCACTCAAACAGTTGGACAAGGACTGAATGGTGTACGAGTTTGTAACTGAGGACCTGGATACAATAACAGCATAATTCTACTCACGCTGTTATTATATAAGCATAGTTTTCACAATCCTTAAACCATCTGCTCTCTGGTAAACTTCTTCTTACTTCCGTCTCCAGCTCCTAGAGGTCAGGAGATTATAGAAATGGTTGTCATGCGCCACACTCTTATTGTATGGAACAAAATAGACACCTCGGCTACAGTATGAATAGGACAAAATGGCGCCTAGTAGTGAGACATGTGTGAGAACATTGTATAAAAGTGATAATAATTATGAATCTAGTTTATCTAATTGTAGTGATTCAGATGTTTCAAATGATGAACACGATATGGGTGAATATTTTACATCTATGTAGGGGGGGGGGGGAAGGAAGAGAGAGACTAGTAATTGGAAGAGAAACATTGCAAAACATGAGTGAAACCACGGCAAACGCAACTGGAAATGAATTAGCGAAGATGTTTTGGAAAGTGAATAATTGCTGCAGAAAAAGGTACTATATTTTGTTTTATTTTCTCTTCATTCAAGCCACAATATTTTAAGCGTAGGATGATCATAACATTTTTCTTTGTAAATTTTTTCAGATGTTTTGTGATAGTTAATTATTAAAAGCAAAATATTGCTTCAAATCGTTTTGGAATATTGGAGACAAATTACTGCAGGATACTGCGTTACTGGATTATATGAAGAAGGAAAAGATCTTCCAGAAAGAGGAAAGAACAAAATCTCCTGTTGAAAAACGGCTTAAGCATACAAGAGGTTTGAGGTCCATATGAAAGTTACTCACAGTATTTAGGTAGCTCGAGAAATTGCAGGGTGAGAACCAGAGGGTTCTATCTAACAAAATCAGAATTCTTTCAAGAGAGCATTTTAAAGTTTGATTTTGTTAGAACCCTCTGGTTCTCACCTCGTGAGATATCAACCTCTTACCAAGTATTTACCAGTATTTGAGGTGATATTAGTGCAATTGCTTCAACGATACTCTGTTTCAAATAGTATAAATCTCGAACTTTCTTCTTCTAAATAATATCTCCAATAAAATCACATGCAAAAAAGGCCAATGTCACATCCGGGAATCTAAGTGGTCAGGCAGCTGGGTCCTCTCTTCCAATCCAATTTTCTGGAAAAGTCTCATTCAGAAACTTGGTAACTTCTTTATGAAAGTGTGGGTAAGCACCAGCCTGCTGAAATGTGGAACCTGGTGCAATCTGTAGCATAGCAAAGTTCTGCAACATGTCAAGGCACATATGCCCGCCACTAGGTTCCATAGAAAAAAAATGCACTAAAGACGCCATTTTTGTGCATTCATAACCAGACAATGACTTTTGCTGTGTCCCTTTCATGTTTGTTCACTTGATAAGAATTCTCACTACCCCAAATCCGATAATTATGCCGGCAGACTTTCCTGCAAATGTGAATAGCAACAAATCAAGATAATAAAATTGTTGTTGTTACCTAATGCCAGCAACTCTCTTGCTCTCTAATAAAGAAAGAAAGAATAGAGAAAGGCTATAGAGTCCTGAAAATGGGTCAGGAATATGTCTTAGAGCATTGTAAAACCTGAAAATAAATAAATTTAGCAAAAAGTATAGGTAAACGTTTTCATATAGGCACCATATTCCTATGTTATGATTTTCTTTAATAGGTCGATCAACACAGAAGTGAAATCAGCTTTTCTGCGTTATCATCCAGCTTAAGACAAGAAGCAAGCACTCAATCCATGGTCACTTCAGTCATAAACTTTTAGGGGGTTTCCAGTTTGTGAAATCGAACTCCCTGTCTCTTAAGAATTTTATCCCACCAGAGGCGTATACTGGTTAAAGGGTTTGGGCTACCGCTGACCCTATTATTACACAAAATATATCTAACAATTACTTTAATTTTAATTACTATGGTAAAACTAATAATACAAAATTATTACATTATGTTATATTATAAACTTTTTCTTTTGTAATTTCCTTGGGCTACCACCGGTAGCCCCGGTAGCCCGCAAAATACGCCCCTGTATCCCACAGATAAATGGATTCACATTACATTCCCTTCGTTCACGCCACTGAACCACAGCCCTTCCACATCTGGACTGATGCATGACTAGGTGACTCAACAGTGCTAATGAAGTTGAAAATGTGACAGAATAATTTCGGAGAACTGAGGTTCACCACTAGAAAATATAATGAATAGTCCTTGCATTAAAAGTTATTTATGTATACCTCTACACCGAACACTGTATTATTAACGTCATAATATAACTGGTGTAAGTTATCATGTGTTCTTTTTCATCTATTTCAGGGGTTTGTATGCCCATGTAGTATGTACATATGAAACAATTAAATAACAATGATATTCATTTTCTTTCTGTTAAAGTAAACATATACAGGGTGAACCGTAAGTAATGTCAAATTCAGGGAATTATTCTTTGAGATATTTGAAACAAAAAAGTTTAGTACAATTTTACTCGTTTTTGCTTTCTTTTCGAGAGAAAAAATTATTTCATATGAAACATTTCAGAACGTATTTTGGGAAAGTTACCAAATTAATTCCTAATATGTTAAGAGAACAGTGTGTTATGGCAATAAATTGTGAATTTCAGTTTTGTCCTTCAAATGTGCAGAAATTTTATGTGAACAAATGTAACTTTTCGTTCTGAAAAGGAACTTTAAAATCTTACATTTATTCAGATCAAATTTCTACACATTTAAAGAGCAAAACTAAAATTCTTTGAATCATTTATCGTCATAATACATTGCTCTCTTAAATTCACAGAGTTCATTCGAAATTCAATCAATGGCTTTCCTAAAACATGCTATGAAATGTTTCATGTGAAACAAAAACAATAACCTCCTCGAATTAATGACAATACTTACGTTTCACCTGTATAAAGCTAGAGCTTCCTTTGTTTCTACACATCATGTAGCAATAAGAAGTAATTCAAATGTTTTTTTTCTACTTCACGTCTGTAAATCAGTGGTTACTAACTTGCAGTATTACATTCATTTTTCTATTGTGTAAAAATTACAACTTATCTCTTACCTTGTACGTTATAGATTGTTTCTGAAGGTATTAGTAAAAATAAGAAAAATTATGAAAATCTTTCATTCTGAATCGAACAAATAAATCTAAGAATATAAGGATTTGGTACTGACAGCTCGTACACAGTCATCACTTCAAAATTCCAAATATTCATTAATGTTTCATACAGTATCTTGAGCTTGGAAGCCTGGAACATTCGATCACATTCCACCTGAAAAAATTATCTGTTACCCTTCAACTGACAAAGCAAACAATGGGTCTGATATAGATCACTTCAGTGCTAAAATCCAGATCTGTAATAAACAGTAGCACTAGGTTTTTTCAGCCAATTACTTTGACCGCATATGAACTGGAATATGTAGCAAGAGTGATGCAACAGGTTTAATTTTTATTATAAGACTGAACTTCTCTTGAGCAACCAATCTACCTTATAATTGGCACTCACACCATACTCTTCTTAGTTCATTCTGTTTTGTTCTGCTAACAGAAATTCAGGCCTAGAAACAATTTTGCAAGAAATTTTACTGTTTAGCAAATGGCATTAATTTTCTAAATTTCGTTTGTGAGAAAATTTTCGGCATCACGAATCGTGAAATGAAGTTTCTGAAACCCAACAGTGCCCTTTCATATAACAATCATCTACAAATTTGAAACTACTTTTCAAACAGTGATAATCCCAGGGTTAAAGTCAATCACAATTCAATATTTTATTTTCTAACGTGATTTATATGAAATTGTAACGCAAACAACTTATCCTTAAAATTATGAGTCAGAACAAAATGAATAAAAGATTTCTCAGCCAAAAGACGTAGCTATAACTGAACTGAATAAACAATAATTTAAATGATTTCCAATAATGTGTTACTCATCTCCCCCTCACACTCCATAAAAACAGGCTCTTACTGCTTAATTTTCAAACATATTATATTTCTATAGCAATAATATTCAAACAGACTTGCAAAATTCATCATGGAAAATAGAAGAAATACAAATACTACTAAATGAATGTCCTACAACACATATTAACGTTATACCACACAAAACACTATGGAGCTTTATATATAGCTTGATTCAGGGATTTTGGCCCTTGCAAAAAGTAAGCTGATAGACTAAGATCGAGTTCCTCATTACAGCCGAAGCACGGAAGGGCCACACAGTCATGACACCTAACACTTCCTTCTTATCATGTTTAACACACACGACTACGTCTGTTGACTAAACAATGTCTTGACATTGACAAGCATAGATATCGTTTTCATTATTCCTTTTCCCTCTTCCCCTCCTATGTTTGTAATTAGACGCAACACAGCTCACTCACTAGCAAGGACAAGGGCCAAAATCGTTGAATTGAGCTGTACCAACCAAACACAATGGACACTATCAAGCTGTCTGGAAATCCAATGAACAGCTTATAATATAAAACTTCAAGTCCTTTAGGTCTTACATTAGGCACATAACAGTCCTACAAGTAACGAGTCCCTGCTGCAATATCATATCCATTTACATATTTTATGAGTTAGTTACATTAACAATTACTGTTCTTTCTTTCAAATATTAGTAATTGGGGCCTAATAAAATTTCAATAAATCATATTCTTTTTAATCTGTTCACAAAATTAACATAAAGTAAAGCAAAGTTTAAATATGTCGTTTTTAATAATTTTGATTTCAATATATCCAAGAAAACTGAAAATTGCTGAAAATATTCATCATAAATGTCAATTCTGATTGTTAAGTATAATAACTGTAAAATTACTGTAATTAATAACAAAAATTTCAGTGGTTTCTCTTTTGTAAACACGTTTCGAAATAAATGATTAATTAATTCAAATATCCCTTTAATTTCTTTTCTTCAGATGTACAAAATAAAAACTTTCATTTGGACACAGAATTCCACACATTTATATACCTGAGAATGGTACAGGTTAGTATTAACAGAATATAACCGGTTAAGAATTAAAATTTACATCTTAAAATTTTAACAAGAACAATATTATAAACTTAAATTTCTTCAATACATTATTACTCTGAACGTGAAGACAGCATTCTTACATAGCTTCTCTTCTGTGATCATTAAGGCTCTTCAATGAGTGCACGGGACGTCACACCATTCCTCAGTCACACGACTAGAACTGGAAAGAGAAAATCATAACAGATACAGCACGTACACATATTTATATTATGAAGAAAATTGAAATAAAAAAAGAAACAAATTTTCCCATTACGTAATTTATGTAATAACTACTTAAACGCTATTATATCAAATTAACAGCCACAATCAACTTCCTTCAAACCATTTCTGTCCACAAATTCACAACCATTCCGCAACACCTACAAAAGTAAGCAGCCACTGCAGCTGACAAAAGTCGGAGTTTTTTCCATGTTTGGTGGTTGTAATTTTGATTCTAGCATATTAACATGTAAAAGTGTATTAAATGCCAACAACTTCTGTATTTAAAAAAAAAATTATTTGGGAGGGAAACAATTGTAATGTCATACGACCTATTTTACATTATTTATCACTATTTCTTATATAAAAAAAACCAGGGAAATAATTTGCATTGCCTTTAAGAAACCAGCCATTTTGTGCTAGTTTACATAACTCACAGCCAAACATTAACTAATACGTATTTGCTTACAGAGTTTCACTTCAGTTCAAAACTTGTTTAATGTGATTCAATAAAAACACATAGTTCAAAGAGTAAAGGAAGATATAGTTAAAAAAAGTGAAAGATGATGAATGTTAAATTAATACAGAGGGAGATGTAGAAAGAGATAAGAAGGAGAAAGGAACAAAATAGAAACAAAGGAAAAAGAAAATACAGAAGCAGTGAGAGCAGGAATACAAGAAGTGTAAAAGAAGAGAAGTTAAGGAAGAAAGGAAAGAGGGAGGGGGAAAAGAGCAGAAAAAGAAAAAGTATAACAGAAAGGAGATCAGACGTCTGGTCTCAGCAAATAGTACGTCCAGACATTCCTCAAGTCATACACATATCGATATAACAAGTCTCCAGTCTCTTATTTTAATTTTTCCAGAAGACTTGTATTACATTTGACTACTGTTGCACCTCTTTTGTGGGCCCACAATTTCACGAAACCCCATTAATATCTTGGCACAAAATACGAGAACTTAAAGACAGCAAAATGATAAGCTCACTTACCTTGAACACGAATTCCAGAAACAAGTATTAATCTTTCTGAGAAAAGGGAATTCATAGGATGAAAAATAATTTAACAGAATAACTAAAAGTCATATATGTAAATCTGAACATTCATATCACTGAGTAAGTGTAATCCCTTAGCAAGTTCTGTAGCAAATAAAAAAATCCTATGAATATTGTAAACATTCCAAATTTAGAATGGAAATATATAAACAAACATTCAGGCAAAAGAGCACAGATATTACTTTATTCTTATTCACTATGAAAACAAAATAATTTATTGTAAATAAGTAACATAATTCAAAATTTGTAAAACCTCTACACTGGACAAAAGACAATTTTAGTTAATGGTATTTTATGAACCTCTCAAATCCTTCTATCACAAGAATTAACAACAAAATTAAATTTACAGAGAATTAAAAATTTCTTATAACATAGGCAGGAACAAAAATGTTGTTGTTGTTATCTAATCCAGGACGATTGGCAACAAAGCCATTTGTTCTGTCGCACTCCAATATTTTTCATTGATATTTTCAAGGTGAGCTACTGATGTACAGATTTTAACATATTTTAAATCTATTTCTTCTTTAAGTCACATAATGGACATTTTGGAGATTGATATATTCCAATTCTATGCAAATGCTTAGCCAGACAACCATGTCCTGTGATCAACCGGAATGCTGTTACAGAAGGTTTCCGTGGTAAATCAGAAACCACATATGAATTTTGATACAAAATGTTCAATTTCTTTTCTTGTGACTTGGGTATCAAATTTTAATTATTAATATCTTTGTATATTAATTTATTGAGTCACTTTACAGAATAAAATATAGATCAGCATTTTCATTTCCCAGAATTACACAATGAGATGAAATGCATTGGAAAATTATTACTAATTGAAAGAGAAGAAGGGTAGGAGTTAGAATCTGGCAGCATGACTGCATTTCGAAATTTGGTGATATAATATAAAAGATTTTAAGACTTTCATTTATGGCTGTAATTTCTCCAACAAAACTTGTACCATAACCCAAAGGAAGCAGGTAATTCCTCGCACCAGCACCTTGCTCTCTGTATACAGGGTGGAAGCAATATACCGTAACTCTACACAGAATACCGGTATCTATTATATGTTTTGAGATTAAGTGCACGGCTAATTAAATAACTGCATCGAAACTTTAAACTCACTGCCTACGTTGCAATGCCCAAGATTCCCAAGATTCGAAGTGAGCTGTAAATGATTGTTTCAGCCCGGATTTTTCTCGACCAAATTTGAAATCTCCTCTTCCCTGTCAGCAATTTCATCAGGTCGTTCTCGACGCCAATTGCAAAATCTTGAAATTACAGACCAGCTAGCAGACAGCAATGAATGTCTCTGCACTAGATAATGAATGAATGAATGAATGAATGATGAAGTCAAAAAAATTGTAATCTTGTAAAATTTTGACTTGTTCCATATCTTAAAGCTTCAATGCTAAGATCTAAGGAATACAATAAATCAAATTAAAAAAAAAACACTATTTTATTTTTGTAATCTTTCATATGTATTTAACATTTGATATTTTAACTTGTTCATGTAACTGTCACTAATGTAAGTGCTACCTAAAGTGAAGACCTGATGATGCTTCTTATATGAGCGAAAATGTTTGTCTACCATAAGAGAATTAAATATAACTAATCGCAACACACAATGACTGCAAAAGTGTGAAAAATGAGGTTAAGAAAAAACTAATAGAAAGGCTACCAGAAAAAATCTACAGGATATGGTGACTTCAGTAAGACTGCAGGGGCAGTGTTTTTTGACATGCTTAAAAATCTACAGGATGTACTGATTTCAGTATGATTGCAGGGGTACAGGTTATAAGCTGACTTCAGTAAGATTGCAGGGGTATTGTGTTTGGCATGCTTAAAAATCTACAGGACGTGTTGACTTCAGTAAGATTGCAGGGACATTTTGTTTTGGCGTGCTTGTTTTCAACTTTCGTCTCAATGTTTAGAGAGCTTCACTATTTTGATACGAGTGCAGCCCAATAACGCCAACAGAACAAGCCACAAGAAAAGTTATAATGTCCCCAATTTCCATCTTCTGTTTGTTAGTTAAAGTTCTACAAGTGTGGTAAACTTCTCGAGTCTCAATTCATTTTCTGTACTCTTTATGCTTCCTTACTCTCATTGATAAGGTAATGCAATTACTGCAAAATTTGAGTATGATCTGTACTGTACTTGAAAATTTCACTAGTACAGGATGCGTCAGAAAGAACGGATGGATTTCACATGGCAAGAAAATTGTAAGGATTCATCAAATCAAAAATTTATTGTTATCAACATATTCACCACACATGCAGTTTATTTATGGACAACATCATCCATATGATGTCCTTGGCTTTCAATACAGGCATCGAGGCGTTTTCGTTCGCCATCACTTTCACAGTCATAGCTGGTGCAATTGCCACGATTTCTTCACGAATCGCAGTCTTCAGTTCGTCCAGTGTATGTAATCGATGTTTACAAACTTACGCCTTCAAATGGTCCCAAAGAAAGAAGTCGCAGGGCGCGAGATCTTACCGTAGCCTCGGGCAATCTCAGTGCAATAGCATGTATGCGGGCTGATCTTTGAGGTGGCCGGTCAACATAGTGTCTGTCTCCACATTTGCTGTTCACGCCGTGTTTGTTCAGGTGATTTCTTCTTTAATGTTGAACCTGTGATACGAAATGAAGCCACCCACCGCAAAATTGTATTCCGAGTTGGAATCCTAGCGTGACATCCGATGTCGAAATGAGTCCTGAGTGGCGATCACAGACTCTTCATTTTTCAAAAATGTCTCTACGATGAAAGCACGTTGTACGTCAGACCAACACCATATTCTCAACTGAAACTGCATTCTCTGGCTGACCCAACAGTCGTGGTTCCCCTCACTATATCTCTCTCCTCGTTGCGTATCGATAGTTTAAAATCCATCCGTTCTTTCTGACGCACCCTTTACTTGTCGTAAATAATAAATACATGCTTTTAAGTAAGTACTGATGAAACTCAGTAAGAACAAAAACAGAAACAAAATTTGGGACACCTGAATTTTCAAAGTTCCAGTTATAACATGCTGTGCATGCTCAAGTGATGTGTACTAATTATACCACTGCTTTCTTAAAGCTGCAGTACATACTGAAATGTTTTTATCACTTCAATGCAGGTATTTACAGTCCCTGGCCAAATTATTAGACGCACCTTTATTTTGTAACATAATATACATATTATTGTAAGCATGAAATTAATTAATTGTTGTGCACAACAGCTGCTACAAGTGTTCCTTAACAATAACAATGGTAGATGAATATTATTAAAATTCGTTTTCTGAGATGAATGAATTACGAAAAATGAAGGTGCGTCTAATAATTTGGCCAGGGACTGTACTTAAAAACTAGCAGTAACAGCATTTGCTAACTTTTTATTCATGCCACCCATTTCCTCATTTTACAATTATATTGCAAATATTTAACCAATAATTTACTTCGGAATATGTATTATATATTTTTTGCGTGTTAAATATTACAGTACCTGATTAACTAGTTTCAGCCTGTTATGGGACATCTTCAGAACTGGTTGGTGCTGGTCTTGGCGCTTTTTGTTTGTTTTTCCTATAGGGGTGCGTTTGTATAGTGTAATGTGGAGTCAAAGAGTGTACAATAATAATTTACGCATCCCTCTTCTATAGACAAGAATGATTGAATTGGTCTTTCACACCTCAACAGTTCTCAAAGCAACTCTGAGTTGGTGATGTGCACAACAAATTGAATCGCCTGATCAGGTAGTCATGATAAATTACATTAAAAGGTTATGCATGAAAAAGTTCAGTAGAGATAAATTTCCACTAGTAAACAAGTAGCTGTAAACATTGCTTCAGCAGCCTATTTCACACACAAGTGTTCATGAGTAAAAATGTCTATTGCTGCAATAGTATCTTGATTATGGTCAGATAGTGAAATAATTGTTTTGCTGCATTCTGCAAATTGAGGAGAAAATATGCGCGCTTAGAAGGTATACATGAAACAAAAACATACTAGACTCAGCATTTATGGCAGCTGAAGTTGCAAACCTGTCTTCAGTTACTAACAATGACGCAATGGTAGTGGACATCAGACAATTATGATGTTCCCTGAATTCCTCCATTTCTCTCAATTTCAGAAATTCCATTCCATCAAAACACTCCATGTCACCCTACAATTTCACTTATTTCATAATGTTTTGCAGAACAAGGTGACACATGAGGCTTGGTAATATGATGAAAGTGCCCAGTCAGAAAAAAACTTTTTCTGTGTAATGCTCACAAAGCTAATAACTATTGACTGATGAAAGATGTCGGGGATGCCTAGGGCGAGGGCAGATTTCTCAGCTGATGATGGTCTTTGAATCTCGTATCGCTGGGAGCTGTATATCCTCTCTTTTTGGTATCTTCTGGGCAGCAAAGCCTCCTGTACAAGTACAGTTATATGACGCCTTTCTCCAGTAAGCACGACAGTAAAGTGCAGAAAGAATTTAGTAACCAATACAAGATTAACAATATTCAGGATTGTTAGTTGGTATTGTCTATTGTGTGACTCTGTTCTATATAAATAGCGTACCAATGAGGAAAATGGTTTTTATTCAAATATTTAAAGCCAGCAGGTATTTGAAGGATGCACCAATAGCAGAGTATAAAGAAAAAATAAGCATGATGTTTATGACGCCATTTCTCTTCAGTTATATAGAAGTCAGTGGTGCCACCTCTGTAACTTTATTTTCATGTACTGCACAATATCCAGGTACTTACAGTATTTGTACATAAAGTCAGCATACACTCACTTCCAAGCAAATATTTAATAAATCATTTGTTTACTACTAAAAACGTATTTGAGGAGAACCTCCGACATTTATGCCACTTTCTGTTTCCTCTATAACAAACAACATAAAATCTGCATATTGCATAGCAGATTTTTATTTTGCCTACAGTTTCGAATACAGTGCACACTGCTTATTGTTATCACTTTTATTATATCTGGTACGAAGAGATAATAAAACATTGCAAAAATGTTATTTAATATAATCAATAATTCGGTTTATGTTATCACTTTTTGCTGATTTATGAATTTACTCCCCGAATACGCATTGGAAATACTGTATTGTAAGACGTGTCTCTGGTCACTGTTACGATCTATCAGTTAAAGGGATGGTTTTCCCTCTCAAGCAATAAAATGCAGTCTGTGCTGCACAAGTTTTCAAGAAAGAATGGGTATAGAGGTGATTGAAACACAATGCAGTCGCATTTGCCTCATTCCACTTACATTCTAAAAAACTTGATAGGAGCTATTGTAACTTTCACTTTTTCAAATTGTGTGCTAACAACTTTAAAACCAAACATATTAACAGTATAGCTTCAGTTTTAGATTACTGGTCATATTAGTGCAGTGAAACTATAGAAAATGGAAAATAAACATGAAGACTTGAACATTAAAGATAAACTTTCATTATTGAAAGTTATGACAAATTACCGAAAATTAGTCAACGAAATGCAGCAGTTAGTTATAAATTTCACAGCTCTTTTTGTGCAAGCTGTAAAAAAAAGCCTGAGACAGTATCCTAAGAATGGCAAAGGAAAATGGAAACAAAATGTAAGTGGAAGCATGGTAGGAAAGACAGTCAGGTGGAGTCAGCTTTAAAACTATGGGTTACCAATGTTAGTGAACAAGATGCTCGTGTTGATGGACCTCTCATGTGTCAAAAAGCAAAGGAACTTGCTAAGAAAATCGGAAAAGATGATTTTGTAGCAACAGAAGTATGGTTTCACCGATGGAAAAAATGGGAAAATATTGTGAAGAATACCGGCAGGAGTGGTAGGGCAGTACGGAATGAGTCATCGAGAGGTGAGTGAGCGAGTCCATGTCTGTGACAGTGTACACCAGACGAGTGCGATGCAGTTCGGGAGATCTGGGTTCGATGTGCAGTGAACTTAAAATGGTGAGCCGGATGAACTAGCCAAGACAAGCAAACTTTGAACTGAGAGCTAACAAATTCGTTCTGCACATTGTGAATTGCAGACATTAATTGCAATTAGAATTACATTGTTGTTCTATTTAATTCTGTACGTCATGAATTGTCATTGTTGCTGTGTTGTGTGTAATAATGATTACTGTCAGGTGTGTTATCAATGAAAGTCACAATATTATGTACAAATGAATGAATGGTTTATATTTATTTAAGTGCTGATAATATAATTTTGTCTTGCAGTTTTATATTTTGTATTACAGTGTAAGTCTACTTGATTTTAGTGAAAGATTGACAACAATAAACGATTTATGTAATTGGCGACGTGACAGTATAGTACTGTCTTGCAGTTTTATATTTTATTACAGTGCACTTTATTTTAGTGAATAAACTTGTATGTATAATTAACTAACTTCGAAAACTGAAAACAACTTTTTTCGGTCATTGTTATCAGATTATCAGCATTCCAAAGAGATCAATGTGCAATGTACATTATTGTTATACTTCCAGTAAACACATTATTTCATATGCATATTGACTCTTTGAGTATTGAAGACTAAAAAAGTATTCAACGGTTAGGAAAATAAATGAGTTTCAACTGACAGCATACGTACTGAAAAAAAAAATCCTGAAAAGTACATTTCTGTGTGCATTTCTTACAGCAACACTACACTTCTCTCGTGTGTCATAAAATTTAAAAAATGATAAAATACAATTTAATTCGCAGATCAGCATGTATGTGTGTACAAAATGCGTTAATATTTTATTGGTAAGAAATAACAGTGGAAAAAATGAAAAATACAACAGATATGCAAGTGTTCACAGATTCAAACCAATATTTTTTCACAATCTACCAGATTTCTTCATTCTTTTTCCTCTCCATGTTAGGCATCATGTAAAACAAAACATTAATATAAGAAACAAACAACTACTCACTCACCCTTTTTAGAAATTCTTCTGAACAAATTCTTGCCCGTGCATTTGCTGCTAGTTTCATTTCACTGATTTCCTTATCAATTTCTTCCATAAAATGAATTACAAAGTCAACTAATTTATGCTTATACATTTGCTCTGTATGAAAATTGGTTATTAGAAAGCTGATGTCATAACCCTGCAAATAAAA
Organism: Periplaneta americana; assembly: GCF_040183065.1. Lineage (NCBI taxonomy): Eukaryota > Metazoa > Arthropoda > Insecta > Blattodea > Blattidae > Periplaneta > Periplaneta americana. The sequence goes on from NC_091126.1 coordinate 182,127,370, forward strand.
ACAAAGTAACTTCACGATCCACATTACAAAACCTGTAATGTTAACTATGCAATACAATATTGAGACAAACTGAAAATATATCAGTTATATAAAGAAAAAGTACTTATTTTTTATTCTAAACTAGTAGCATTACATATTATTTTAATGTACCGAAGTACATATATTTCCATGCAGATATTCTGCGTCATCATATGTTCCATTACTCTTTCATTGTAGTAGCATTACATTTAAATCAGAGAATATGGAATATTTTATACGAGAAAACAGAAGATCTGGCATTTAAAGCTATGAACCAATAAGAGATGAGATAACAAGAGAAGATCAAATACCAAAACAAGTTCAACATATTAATTATCTCGGTTTTCAAATAAGTAGGACGAAAATTCTAAAACTAATGAATAAAATAAACAAGATAAGCTCTGTGGCACAATAAGACGAGAATCACAAATAAAGGTAAGAATAACAATTTCAAAGTTTCAGCAATAGTTCGGAATAATGAAAGTTTAAAGAATGAGACAAAAGAGAATAAAAACAAATGAAATGAGATTTTCAACACCAATAACAGGATGTAAAAGAATTGAACGAAATCATGTGTATAAGATCCATCATAAATAGCATACATTTTAACAACCACGAAGGAGTAGCAAAATATATGGACAGGACATTTAATAGAATGGATGGCAATAGCAAATAGAAGACATTTCCAAAGTACTGTAAATTTCACACGAAAGAAGAAATACAGGAAGACCGGAAGCAAGTTTCAAGATGGAGTTGCAACAGTCCGTTGGTGGTGGTGTATGAACCAGGTGATTATCCTGCTGGAAAAGAATGTGTCCTTCGGGAAAAATTAATTGGGCTCCAGGTAACAAGACTTTTGCATGCAATGTTCATAACCCATCGAGTCAAGATTGCAGTGGACGCGTTCTAATGTTTTTGCTCCTGTACATGTCATTCAGCCCCAACATGCAACACTCACGCGACAACTCCTGGTAAGAGTAGCCATGAAGCGAGAATCATATCATTGCCCGACTCGGCGATATACAAGAACAGAACCATTGCTCATGATTGAGACTATGTCTTTGTCTGAAAAAATAACAGCTTGCTCATGCATGAGAAGACCTGATTCCTATTTACATCTTTGTAGAGAGTGGAAAACCAGACACTGTCTTTAGTTCCAACACAGAATCGGCTCTTGAGACCCCGACTTAGGTCACTAGAGCTTTACCACTGAGCTACTGGCTACTAACTGTCGATGGGTATGGAAATAAAATATAGACCCTCAGAAAAATGTAACATTAAATGTTTAAATTTATTTAACGACTGTTTTCTTGAAGCATTAATTAAAATCATCGCATTCCACATGCTTATAGTACAATATGAATGATTATTACGTTTTTGGAATGAGTTAATTGATGTATAGAATTAAAGTGAAGTATAGTGGAAAGATAAATGCTGTAAATAATATTAATAGACCATAATATTTACGAACTGAAATTAATATGAAGCCATATGAAAAAGTGTATATTTTTTACATGTTTAAAAATAAGTATAAAACATAATTGATCATGTCGGGATTTGAACCATCGATCCTGTACTCTAGACACAAATGCTTTATCCACTCGACCACTTCACTTTCCTTCAAGTATTAGATAATTTCATATTACAGGGAATGCTCCTAGTTCTTCTGTATATTTCAGGTTTCTTTTTTCTAAATAAAAAAAAAGGACAGCATTTTACGTCTGTATATTTGTATACGTATTTTAAATAGTAAACCCCCGCCATGTTTTAATGTCACCTCAGCACCGATACGTAATATTTAGACAGGAAAGAGACACGAATCTCTCTTCATGGTATGAACCAGGCTTTTGGCCCGGAGCATGCGCAGTGTCACATTCTTTGACTTAGAAAATACTTGAGCTGCTCAACATATCTGTCCCTCACTGTATATTACACATATTTGAAACATGTTTTTAATAAATGTAGTAATATATGATTAGTAGTTTGTTAGTAAATTACAATTTACAAATATTGAATAATTTGGGTATAACTATAGGTTAATTTGTAAATAACCTAGTTTCTGTTCCAGTTCATGCCACATATACAAATTATGGATTGGTGAAGTGTTTTCTTTACCTGATTTTAATGAGAAATATTTTAAATTTAAAAAATCTTATCAAGAACTCAAGTATTGGCTGCAATTCTTTTATCTTTTTAAGTCTAAAATTTTTAAATGCCTACCTAACATTCACATTCTGTTCTAGGATACATACATACACTAACCTATGGTTGGCATAATTCGATTTTATAAGGACTTTAAGGCATGTTTTACTTCAATAACACGCATTATACTCAAAATTCACCACCCATGGGGTAAATTGAGTATTGTTAAACTTGGAGTTATTTTTATGATAAGAAGAGGCAAACATACTTGAAAATGCAATAGAATTATTCTAGAAGGTCAAAGCGCTAACATATAAAAAGCTGACTGGAAAATTGCATCATGGTAACAGGGTATGAGCCTATCAAACTTAAAAAATGGCTGCTTTATACCCAAATCCATTTGTGTGCATTAAAAAAGTAGGAAATAAAAGTTAATTTCCCACCAAATTTGTAATATAATGTAGAGTACAATTTATAAAAAATTAGATTGTTGCTTGTAGCAATCTGTCACATAAATTACCGGGGAGGTTTTCTACCATCAAAATTTTTCTTAATTTTCTGAATTTGGTGCTGCTATGACACTAGACAGAACTAATACAAGTTTTCATGCATACAGGTAATTTACTTGTCACTTTTATTGATTGTTATTCCAGAATATAATATTCCTTATCTTCAGACCACTCTTCTTAAATCATTTATCACAATAACATGATTAAAACCCGCAAATGTAAAAACTACAGTTCCATTAAGGAGAAAGAAATCTTACTTCAAATCATGATAGGAATGTGCCATGTCACACACTGCACAATTTATTTTATTTAGATATTTGCAATATATTGTGAAAAAAGTTGCAGATAACGAAGGAAACTAGAAATATCATACTTACCTCAACAGGTTTTCTTCTCAATACAATGAAATTTTCAGCACGCATCATCATGAAACGCATAAATTTGTGGCAGAGAATACGTTCAATTTCATCTGCTTGCTTGACTGCTATACTGATTCTCACTGAATTTATTGATGTCTCAATAAGCACCTTCTCCTTTTCATTTCGACTTATTACAACAGGCGTCAAAAGGAGCTCTTTACTAGTTCTGTAAAAAATTACTCTTTAGTCATACTTTACCCATAACATTAATAATTTTTAATGTTTTAAACGAATAAGAATAACTTGATAGAACAGTTTGCACAGCAGTCATGCTGTTTCATGCAACCATTTATGCATACCTGCAATTCAAATAATGATGTTGCAAAACATTAACACGTATCTGCATTCATATAGTTTGTAACTTACAATGGAAAGATCGTTAAGCACTAACTAAAGCTCTAACCCAAGCTTAAATAAACCCAACATAACCTGGACAAGAAACATTACATGCTTACAGCAAGAATAAAATTAACTGCAACAGTCCATATAATGACAAACATACATATACCATTGAACAATGTTGTCAAACATATTCCATTCTGTGAAAATAGTTCATAACAGTCGAACTGTCTGGGTCCGGGAACGAAAACCTAAGCACAACTTATTCGACTCCATAACTTTTATATGATTAAAAGTGTAATAAATAAAAATGGAACGTTACAAAACAGCAGTAGGCCTACATTCAAAATCAGAATAGTACAAACCCACATAATAAACTTCCTATGCAAAAGAATATCTAACAAATATTTCCAATTGAAGCAGTGCGAGCTAAAAGTTGGTAAGTGCAAAAGTGACATTTTTAGGAGAGCATTTGAAAGATACAGAACACCATAAATAAGTGTCGGTTTATATATAGCAAATTTATCTTTTCACTGCATAATTGTTTCATATGTCAATATCATTTGACGTAGTTATGCATTTCGTGATGCATAGGGGCCCAGAAAATAATGTTTTAATATTATGGACTTATCAACATTTTGCATGGAAAGAGGGGTAGATGAGAATTTTAGGCACAAAATGCTATTACAATAATTTATTCTCCAGCAATATTTGCACAATATTACTCCTGAAAAAATGACTCATATGGCTCCTCCTCTGCTGCATATGAAGTATCTTAGATTGCAACCATCTCTGAAATGGCTGTATGCTATAGGTGGTGTCGTATCTCCCGGAGCTTCTCATTCTTTACTGCACGGAATGCAGTATCCAACTTGGTGAGATTTCGCATTAGATGAAGGAAGATGCTAGATTTTTGTACTTTATTGAGCACTGTACATGTGTATATCATCTCTGGAACTTTTGGAAGTGTCCCACGATCAAAGATGTCTCAACCGTGCTATTTGGGAATTGGACATATGATAGGGTCGAGTTATAGACGTCTACCAACAACAAGCAAGCCAGAAACTTCATTTCGGCCTTTGTCACTGTAATGCTCACTATTTACGGCTATGGTAGCTTTTTGGTTTTCAAGTTCATTACGCCATAACTGGCGTTTGTAACATTCCTGTGTCCACTGCATGCCTGACCGTGCACGAGGGGACCGAGGTTCAAATCCTGGTTGGGAAAAATTACCTGATTGAGATTTTTCTGGGGGTTTCCCTCAACTGATGAGCAAATGCTGGGTAACTTTCAGCGCTGGACCCTGGACTCACTTCGCCCGCAGTATCACCTTCAACTCACTCAGACGCAAGTTGAACTCATTCTGGAATATATTCCGGAAGAACAAACATTTGACAGTGGCTTTGCACTCTGGATTCAGTTCCAAGAACTGTCTGTGTAATTAGATAAAACACAAGATATGCAACAGTGTGACTCTTTCTTCTACTGCAATGAATTTCACGTTTGGTATAGTTTGTCAAATAATTCCACACTTTCTGACGATGTCATTGCGTATTTTATTGGTCGGCGTATGATGACCCAGTATATAAGTAACAGAATGACTTGCAGTTTTTGTCTTTTGTTGCAAGCACCCAAATTATTGCCAATCAAAAGATGAAAGACTTTCTTGCATACGCAAATGTCTCCCTTGCCTTTGACTGGAATATTGTACCGAAATGTGGCTTCTCTTACCTGGGCACCATTAATATTCTGTGTTTGCTGCTAGTGGTTGTCGATGTATTTGTATCTCAAAAAGAGCTCTTCTTTCTCCTCTGTCAGTTTAGAGACACAGTTGCAACGGCATTCGTAATCCCTCTGTTGCTCCTATACTGATCGGATCTGCCTTTTACTATTCTCATTAGCAACACCTATTTTTCAACAGAAATGACTATACCTAGCATTACCAAACTGGTTGCGAACAATAAATAATAACGTAGCTCCATTTACCCGTAAAAGTTACTAACACTGTCCACCTAAACCTGTGTACATCCACATAACACTGTATTATATACTAATATTTAAACATATCTGTAGATCGAGCAGGCTTGTGTATACTTCTCTGCTATTGTTCTGTATGAGAATTCCGTAGACCTCTCCAGTCTCTAGCCCTCATTGGATTCCCCTAGTTGTATATTCTAAATACTGCAGTTTGCATAACTGTCCAGGTGTTTCACGGATAGATCAAAGTTCCTGTTCTTTCAACGCAATCACTGCCAACCAGTAACTTACAGAAAGTCGCCAGAGAACACACGAAATACTTACAGCAGTACTGAAGCTGTTGTATTGAACTATACTAACACGTTAATAACAAACTATGCAGAAAATATACGAACTAATCGTTGCTATCAAGGTGCGTGGGTGGGGTTGACAATCAGAAACCTCATTTCTTCGACAGTTGTGCAACACTACGATCTGTACAGATATTATTTCTTTCCAGTGGATAAGCGATTTTCGTGTGTTAGTGTTGTGAGAGCTTCAATACAGAAAATGACAAACAATAAGATAATACGATCGAGCATTAAGTCCATACAATCACCACTCAACTGACTCACAATGCTGAAAACATGGCTGTTACTCAGAGTTCAGAGTATTTTAACCCTGAATATTCTATTTTACCATTGATGAAGATCTAAAGCCACCAGATATAATGGAAAACACTTTAGCATTAATAACAAGTAACATTGCTTTGCGAAACTTACAAAACATGGCTGTCAAGTATGCACTTGTCAACATATGGCTCGGAAAGCATGGGCTTACAAACATCTGGCCCGCACATTGATATGCATGTCTCATCCGAAACGGTCTAGAAACCAGAATTATCAACATTTAAGCCACACAACTTTTTCCCCATATGTAGCACATGGGTAAAACAATACACTGCACAGCCAATCTCAAAATCATCGAAAATGGACTTATCAACTTTTAGCACACAGTGCTTCAATTAGGCAATTAAGCTGCCTCGAGGGGGAAGGGAACTCCAGGAACTCTGCAAAATGAGACATGTAATAAAAGTATAAATATAAGCTTAGGAGTATAGCCGGTTAACTCATAGATTAAAAACTGCTTACTTCTCTTAACATCAGTTTGCACATTACAAAAGGACTGAGAGTGTCATTCTCTGTTTTTATATTAACATACCCTTTGTTTGACTTACACTATGTTTTTTCTCCCTTTCTATTATGCCTCTTTCAGACAGCTAGACAGATACATATAGCCTACTTCAGACTCTAAAAGATGCACTATGATACGAAACATAACCAGGATAGTGAAACATCTTTACTGCTACATTCGAGAGATTCTGATAAGATAAATGTTAAAACTGATGAACTTACTAGTGCGAACGATATACGAGAATACCTTAGAAAAACTGAGAACACTTCTTTCACAAATCCCTCAAGAAGAAACAAGAGTGAAGAGAGAAGACCGTGCATGGAAGAAGCTGAGGAACCAGACAAGAGGCGGTAACACAGACTGAGAGACTGCTGCAAAGAGAAGCATCTGTGGTTCATCCAATAAGTGCAGTGAAAGTGAAAATCATGTACAAATAGTGCAACTGTCCTTGGGTAGTTCGAGGTAAGCCAGAGGAAGTAACACACCATCAACACTGATGAGCTTAGAGGATTCTACCGAGGAAGATGAAGTTGAGGACGATCAGTTAATTAGAGGTAAAAGGCCATATAGAAACATTAGCAGAAAAAATTATGAACAATCAAATACAAATAATGATAGAAGTACAGAACAAAAGTATTTACTAAGAGGTAGGCAACAAAAAAACTATACTTTCCTATAATCAGAAAATAAAAAAAAAAAATTAATCTGAACAAGAAAGATGTATTTAGAAGTAAAATTCTTCTTTTTTTTTAAAGACAACATCAAATTAATTTGTATATACAAGACTTTAAATTTCAATAAGATTACACATACAATAAATTTAATAAAAAGCAGAACAGAAATAAACGAAAATGTAAGCATGGAAAAGAATGTTGTATCTTTAATTGATATTGATTTATGTAATTAATGTGTCAAGTGTGTTTACAAGCATGTAGCAAGGTTTGAGACTGACTATTATTATGTCAACAACTGCTAACCTGGATGCGGTATCATGACGCGGAATAATTAGTTAACATGCATAAGTGAATATGAAAGTTATAGAATAGACTTAGATGATTAAAGTAAAAAGAAAAATTGATTTAAAAAATGTTTATGGTAGAAAATTTTCAAAAAGAGCAGATAAATAAGTTTTAAAGTTTTAATGGTTATCACGATTGCACTAAAACCAGACATAAGTGCAAGTTTGAACCAATAAATTACTGGGATTTGCGATAGATTAAGTAGGTTAGAAAATTGTATATTTATTATGTATATTACTTTTTGTATATAGCTCATTTTTAAATTATTAAGTTTGTACTTTTGTGAACTAATATCAATAAATCTATCTATCTAGCTACATTCGAGAGATAAGTTGTCAAAACTACAGATTGAGGAAGTCGTTCATAAAAGGAAAGTGAGTACATTCAGTGTATGGTGGGTAATTAATTACTGAAAACGCTTTTAAATTCTAGAAATTAATCACAAATGAGATAATATATAATATATAATTATATATATATTATGGTGGAATGTGAATAGCATCATCTCTTGATCTACACTATATAAGCTGTGCAACAAGAAAATTGGGATTCCGTCTTTAAATGTAAAAATGCTGAATCATGCTTTCAAATATTCAATAATTTAATATCTACTTATATAGGCGTAAGCACAGATAAAACTCACTGTAAAGTATTTTGTAAGTAAAAAAAAAAAAATAAAATCCTGGGTCACCGAAGTATTATCAAATCAATCTGCATAAGAGATAATTTGGCCAGAAATATTAAAAAAGAATCCAATAATAAAATTCTAATAAATTATTACAATAACATACAGAAATTCCTTACATATTATTATAAGAAACATGAAAGCTAAATATATCAATCTCAAGCACTTATTCAGTAGAGCAGTCAGGGAACGAAGTATGTATCTGTAATGGAAGAATCCACACAAAGAATGCCTTCCGATATTTGGGAATAACATTACAGACATCAGGGAGATCGTTTCGTGCAAATATAGAGGAGAGGATGGCATTGGCGATCAGGAGTATGAATAACATACAAAACCTCAGACAACTATCCCTGAGAACGGCAATGAAGCTGTTTGAAGCAAAGGTGTCATAAAGCATTACATATGGTCTGCAATTTTTTTGGGAGTACCTTGGACAGAAACAGTTGAAACACATCGAGAGTCTAAAAGCAAGATTCCTGAAGAAGGCGCTGTCAGTGTTGAAGTACACACCCAGCAGACTTGTATACAAACCTTCTTCCTGGAGGACCTAAGGTTAAATCTTCTCCTACCCAATACAGTGAATGCAGAAATAGTGATACAAGAGCAAAAAATGAAGAGAGAAGAAATCGACCCAACTTTCCATGGAACAGCTGCAATAGTGGAGGAGCTGGGAGGTTAATTTCGACATGAGACACGCAGTGATGCATCTGGTAGTCCATGGCTTCCACGGTAAACTGTATGCTGAAAAGAGATGACACTGCCCGAAAGAAGACTGTGTGTGTGAACTACGTGGACGAAAGTGTGAGACCTACCACTTCGAAGTGTGTGTAAAGAGAGTGAGTTCTACATAAGACTATACCACTGAACATCAGAACTAAGCTATAATTTTAAAAAATGCCTGTTTGGGTGCGATTTTCATTATTATTATAAATATTTCTCAAATACAGAGCATAGCATTGCATCGAACATTAATAAACCGGCATTCAACAAGAAAAATTATTGCACGTATCCTCCTCCATGTTTCTATCACTGATAACCAAAGGAAAAATTTCCAAAATTGTTACAGCCCTAAAAAAATTCTTCACCGGGTATCGACAAAATTACAAACAATACACTAAAGATTATCATTAAACATGTATTAATTCCACTTGTTTATGTCCAACTTACATCTCTCCCTAAGAGTTTTCCAGAAACTCTGAAAAATGCTGCAGTTTTACCAGTCCATAAGTCAGAGGAAAGAAAAGGCATGAATAATTATAGATCTATGTCCCACTCTCTAGCTTTTCCAAGACATTAGAAAAATGTATAAAAAAACAGACTAGTGAATTATATATATATATATATATATATATATATATATATATATATATATACCTACTTCTGTCCAAACATCAGTATATGGTATCAGAAATAATTTTTCTACAGATGACGCAATTATTCAAGTCACTGGCAAAATTATGCAGGAGTTGGATGTCGGTCAGAAATGCTTAGAAATATTCTTATATTTAACAGCCGCATACCAATGACTCCAAAGAATATTTTTCATATCTTATTACAGGAAAATTTGTTTTATGCTTTTATGATTTTTATTGTTGTCATATTATACACATTGTAACAAAAAATCAAGTTTTGGTGGCAGTTAATTGTCGAGTAAAAGTAATTATTGTTGGTACATGTGCATTTGATTTGTTATTTTTCACTGCCTGCCTGAACACATCTGATGACTGCTTATTCCACCTGTTCATAAGACCATTCCAACAATGTTTTCTCTGAAATAGTAGGTAGCAGCACCAAATATACTATGTTTATCCATATGCATTTCAAACTATGAAAAAAAAAGTTGTTCTATCTATTTTGTGCCAGTGTGACATATTGAAGTCTGTTAAGAACAATAACCATCAGAAACTCGTCTCAGAAACACTTGTGGATAAATTCGTGAAATCTCTACTTAGTAATGTAGGGAAGTTCTACATAGAAAAAGTTTTGTGGTTTCTTTGTTCTTTCAAGAGCAAAGAATATAATGGATTAACGAAGAGGAAGGAGAAGCTATTAGAGTCGCGAAACAAAGTAATATTTTAATCACATACTACAAACATAAAACATAGGACCTATATCCACAACCAACTACACTGGCCATTAGGAGCTGTCGTCTAGTGACAATTTCTTTCTATTAATGTTACATTTTTGACCTTGAATGAGCAGCCAAATGTCTCTTTTATTACAAGGAAATTTGTTTTATGCTTTTATGACTTTTATTGTTGTCATATTATACACAATGTATAACAATAAATCAAGTATCCAGGACAGTTAATTGTCAAGTAAAAGTAATTTGTTGTCAGTACACGTGCGCATTGCATTTGTTATTTTCATATTTACTAGGGCTATGTTACACTCAATAACAATTGCAGTTAGAAGATTGTATTTCTTTCTTTCTTTCACTGTAAATATGTCTAAGAGAAAGTAGGCCTATTTGACAAATGCAGATATTGAAATGGCGTTTCAGAAACATCATTTATTTAATAGTTCTAGTAGTCACACTGAAAATGTTATTCAGCAGCCTACAGAGCAAAATATAATAGAAAGAAAGTAGTGAGTCAAAAGAAGAACAAAGTAACGTCTACTTTTTTATTATTATTATTATTATTATTATTATTATTATTATTATTATTATTATTATTATTATTATATCTCCAATGGAGGGTAGTCCTATTTTACAAATGAATGCTAAGGGTGTAGTTTTACACAAAAGGGATACATTGACCGCAACCATAAAGACTAATACCACTTACTTACTGGCTTTTAAGGAAACCGGAGGTTCATTCCCGTCCTCACATAAGTCCGCCATTGGTCCCTATCCTGAGCAAGAGTAATCCAGTCTCTATCATCATATCCCACCTCCCTCAACTCCATTTTAATATTATCTTCCCATCTACGTCTGGCCTCCCCAGAGGTCCTTTTCCCTCCGGCCTCCCAACTGATGCTCTATATGCATTTCTGGATTCACCCATACGTGCTACATGCCCTGCCCATCTCAAAGTCTGGATTTTATGTTCCTAATTATGTCAGGTGAAGAAAACAATGTAGTTCTGTGTTGTGTAACTTTCTCCATTCTCCTGTAACTTCATCCCTCTTAGCACCAAATATTTTCCTAAGCACCTTATTCTCAAACATCCTTAACCTGTGTTCCTCTCTCAAAGTGAGAGTCCAAGTTTCACAACCATAAAGAACAACTGGTAATATAACTGTTTTATAAATTCTAACTTTCAGATTTTTTGACAGCAGACTGGATGATAAAAGCTTCTCAACCGAATAATAACAGGCATTTCCTATATTTATTCTGTGTTTAATTTCCTCCCGAATGTCATTTATATTTGTTACTGTTGCTCCCAGGTATTTGAATTTTTCCACCTCTTCAAAGGATAAATGACCAATTTTTATATTTCCATTTTGTACAATATTCTGGTCACGAGACAATCATATACATTGTCTTTTCGGGATTTACTTCCAAACCTATCTCTTTACTTGCTTCAAGTAAAATTCCCGTATTTTCCCTAATCGTTTGTGGATTTTCTCCTAACATATTCATGTCATCTGCATAGACAAGAAGCTGATGTAACCCGTTCAATTCCAAACCCTCTCTGTTATCCTGGACTTTCCTAATGGCATACTCTAGAGCAAAGTTAAAAAATAAAGGTGATAGTGCATCTCCTTGCTTTAGCCCACAGTGAATTGGAAACGCATCTGATAGAAACTGACATATACAGACTCTGCTGTACATTTCACTGAGACACATTTTAATTAATCGATCTAGTTTCTAGGGAATACCAAATTCAATAATAATATCATATAAAATTTCTCTCTTAACCGAGTCATAGGCCTTTCTGAAATCTATAAATAACTCATGGACTGTACCCTTATACTCCCATTTTTTCTCCATTATCTGTTGAATAAAAAAATATCTGATTCATAGTTGATCTATTACGCCTAAAACCACACTGATGATTCCCAATAATTTCATCTACATATGGAGTTATTCTTATCAAAAGAATATTGGACAAAATTTTGTACGACATCAGCAAAAGTGATATTCCTCCAAAGTTACAACAGTTAGTCTTGTCTCCCTTCTTAAAGATAGGTAAGATTATGGACTCCTTCCATTGTTCTGGTACAATTTCCTTGTCCCAAATAGCAAGTACAAGCTTATAAATTTCGTTAGATAATCCGCTTCCACCCTCTTGATATTAATTCTGCTGAAATTTGATCGATACCTGGAGACATAATTTTTCAGATTTTCCATCACAATTTCGACTTCAGTAACCATAAAGACAAATGGAAAAGAAAAATAAAGTAACCTACACAATGTAAACAAAACACAAGCAATCTGTAATTTAGACATTGCGATTGCAAAGCAAACACCAGGCAATATTTGAGATAAACAGAAAAACAGTCATAACATGCATACATAACACTTCTTAAAAGCCATCCTCTATAACAAAACATTCGGCTTTCCGTACCATACATCATAGCCACAGAACACAATCAAACCATAATTAAGACATTGCGATAACATCAAGCATCTCATAACATAACAAATCAAGCATCCAAACAACACACATACCTCAACATAATAGCCACACTTTTGAAAGTTACAAAGTTGACTTCCAGAAAAATAAATAGGACACTGTTACTCCTACACTGAAGTATGTACATAAGTAACATCTACTTTATCCTTTTGAATAATCACATCACTTTTTAATCTTTTTATAAATAAACTATTTTAACCTTTAACAACAAAGAGAAAATAACAGATTTCTGGTTACCAATTGCATATAAATATTTAGGCCCACTATTCAAAAGCAGAAGTTCAGCATCCAAGTCCAGAGGTAAAAATCGGAATAACTGTTTCTATTTACATGATTATTTGTGTATGGTACATAGTTATGCATTATCACATTACCTGAATGTAGTAAATAAATTTGGATATTTTTAGAAGATTTATTTCTTTTGTATCTGTTGAAAAAATTCATTGCAAAATGAAAATAAATTTAATAAAATTGATATAAAATATTCTTAAGTCATAACGATTACAAAAATATATAATTTACCTAGTTTTACGGCAGAAAGAGTATCAAGAATGTGACCTCCACATTGGCATTAATTGGTGTAACAATAAGCATTGGTATGCAAGTGTTCAAGAAAGCTTTTGACATGGTTAACCATAGGTTACTTCTGGCCAAATTATATGATATAGGAGTCAGAGATGTTGCTCATAATGCCATAAATTATTTGAATCATACTCAAACACAAGAAAACAGGTAACCAAAATTGATCATCATTTCAGTGAAAATGTAAATATTGATATAGGTTATCCTCACGGAACAATTTGACCCTTTTCTGTTTTTAATATATTCATTCATAGTGCTCTGCCCAAGGGCAGGTCTTTCACTGCAAACCCAGCATTCTCCAGTTTTTCCTATTTTCTGCCTTCCTCTTAGTTTCCACATATGATCCATATATCTCAATGTCGTCTATCACCTGATATCTTCTTCTGCCCCGAACTCTTCTCCCATTCATCATTCAGAAGATAGTTTCTTTTCGACCAGTGACCCAACCAATTCCTTTTCCTCTTCCTGATCAGTTTCAGCATCATTCTTTCTTCACCCACTCTTTCCAACACAGCTTCATGTATTATTCTGTCTGTTCATTTCACACACTCCATTCTTCTCCATATCCACATTTCAAATGCTTCTAGTTGTTTCTCTTCATTTCGTCGTAATGTTCATGTTTCTGCCCCATACAATGCTACACTCCACACTAAACACTTCACTAGTATCTTCCTTAGTTCTTTCTCCAGATGTCTTCAGAAGATGCTCCCTTTTCTAGTAAAAGCTCCCTTTGTCATCGCTATTCTCTTTTTGACTTCTTGGCAGCAGCTCATGTTACTGCTTATAGTATACCTTAATTGAAGTTGTCCACTTGCTCTACTGCCCCATTTAGAATACGCAAGTTCACCTTCTTTATTTTTCTTCTTATGACCATGGTCTTTGTCTTGTTTGCATTTATCTTCAGTACTGTTTACAGCTGTCATTTAGCTTCAGTAGCATATCCCTTAGTATCATCTCTTCTGCTATCAACACCATATCATCAGCAAAACTTATGTACTTTAATCTTTTTCCTCCTACTATCATTCCTCCCAGTTCTTCACTAAATTCAAGTAGATGTTGAACAGGGTAGGTGATAAAGGGCATCTTTGATGTACTCCTCTCCCTATTTCACTTCCTTCTAACATTTCTTCACCTATCCTGACTTTTACTAGTTTTATATAAAGGTTACTAAACAGCCTCCTCTCCTTCCAATCCTCGCCAATTTGCTTTAGGATCGCCATCAGTTTATTCCAATCCATTCTGTCAAATGTCTTCTCTATGTCCACAAATACTACATACATTTCTTTATTCTTCTCTAGGTATCTTTCACTGATTGTTCATAGGAATCCAATTGCATCTTTCGTACCTCTCGTATATTATTTATTAAATATTGTTTTGAAAATACACAATCTCACGCCAATGATACAATGGTGATTTTCAGTGGTTTAACTTCGAAAGACATTTATAAATATGCCAATGCAGGTATAAATTTGATTAAAAGATCGCTTGATGCTAATTTGCTGTCTCTAAATATAACTAAAACTAAATTAGCGTATTTTCTATTAATTACCTCTGGATTGCAGAAACTAAGATCACTTTTCCCCTTAAAATTAAATCCATAACTCTATTTGTAGACATCCTACAAGCTGTAAATGCCCTTGCCTGAAAAAAAAATCTGAAGCTGGGAATATTGTTGATCACACTTGAAGTGTGATAGATATATCACCTTCTTTATGTAATAGAATCTGCAAAACAATTTACAAATTTGTAAATCTTTGCCATTACCTACCTATGTCTTACGTTTAGTTTATTTGGCTATAGTTGAATCTGTTATCCAATATGGTATAATTGGATGGGGAGGGGTTACAAAAACTATTCTTCCTTTAATTCTGTTACAGAAAAGGATAACCAAAAGTTGTTTGAAAAGACGTCTGGATTATCCAACAAATTTGATCCAATCCGAATTTTATATTTTTACCACTGACTAAACTTATACTCTTTAATGAAAGTCTATCATAAAAATCGAATGAAATTTGTAGTTCAACCACATGATTAGAATACAAGACGAAATGGCATTTACTTTAGTTGCATCTAAATGCTTCTCCTCTGCTGGTTTACTACAATCCCACAAATTAATATGATAAAACTTTGTCCAGAATTGACTACTTTCAGTACTAAAAATTTTAAATCTAGAATTAAACAACTAATGAGACAGAATTTTCTAATTTATAATATGTATCAGTTATTATAAATCAAGTTTATTTCTTACCTAAGTATATTATTACTCTCAACCTTATCTTTGTTATTACATCAATTATGATTTGCTGCAAAATACACTAATAATAATTTTAATCCATCACCATTTACAACATCCTTTCTTCCACTCTGATATTACGATTATAACTAGTAATATTATTATTAACTTTAGTACCCATTATCATCTTCATGTGGTTCTTATGGTAGTCTATGTGTATGTCACTGTCCTACTCCTCTTAAGAATTTAATCTTGGTATAAGAAACTTAAATTTTAGTTTTAGAAACAAGAGATATGTTATTTTATGAAAATAGAACTGTCCCTAATCACGAGCTATGTTTTATATGTTATTAAATAAATATTACTATTATATAGAAGAGCTGTATGTCAGTAAACCATAAGAGCAACTCACGATTATTGCAGTGGTGGTAGAAGAGTAGTTCACGTTAGTGATGGCAGTAGGCGGTGGTGGACGATAGAAGAGGATACAGTAGTGGTGTTGAGGGTAGAAGAGGTGGTGGTGGCAGTATAAGGAGAGGCAATGGTAGAAGAGGTGGTGGTGGTGATGGTATAAGATGTGAAGGCGATAGAAGATAACGAAGTGGTTTTTTCCCTTGGTTATTTGACGACATTGTATAAACTACTGCGTTATTTTATTGTCGATGGAATTGGTGTTAGCAAGATGGTATTTGGCGAGATGAGGCCGAGGACTCGCCAATAGATCCTTGGAAAAAACCCAAGCAAGTAATCAGTCCAAGCAGGAATTGAATTCGCATCCAAGAGCATCTCTAGAACAGCAGGCAAATGCACTACCACCTGAGCTACACCAGTGTCTCGAATGTGGTGTTAAAGAGTTGGTGGTGGTAGTGGTAATGGCTGGATGACAAGTATATTGTCTTTACGTTTCAGAATTTTAAAATAGGAGTTGATAATTTGCCCTAGACTCAACATGCTTATGATTTGCACACTACAATTGCTATTCCTAAATATTGCTTAGAGACTAGAATGTTTGATTTACGAACGGTGAACAATACTTGAAATGGTCAAGTCCCATTTTTGAGAGTGTATTTAAGTTATATATATGAGATCGAAATTCGGAAACCAAATAAAACTAGGCAGAAAATCTCCATTCATTCACCTACCTCACTTCAACCTCTGGTTTATTATGCCTTTCCACAACTTGAGATGAAAAATTGTCCAAACACATGGCTGCAGTCAAAGTATGTCTAACAGCAGTTAGGTATGGCCGTAGAGTTGCAGCCTGAAACAAAGAAATATTTTGAATTAAAACATTACATACATGGCATGCAAACCCAGCATTTTCTGTCTTTCCTATTTTGTGCCTTCCTCTCAGACTCGGCATATGATCCATATATCTTAATGTCGTCAATCATCTGATATCTTCTGCCTTGAACTCTTCTTCTGTTCATGATTCCTTCCAGTGCATCCTTCAGCAGGCAGTTTCCTCTCAGCCAGTGACCCAACCAATTCCTTTTTCTCTTCCTGATCACTTGTAGCATCATTCTTTCTTCAACTCTTTCAAATACAGCTTCATCTCTTATTCTGTCTGTACATTTCATATCTATATTTCAAATACTTCTAATTGCTTCTCTTCACTTCATCGTTATGTCCATGCTTCTGTCTCATACAATGCCACATTTCACTAGTCTCTTCCTTAGTTATTTTTCCAGAGGTCTGCAGAAGATGCTCCATTTTCTATTAAAAGCTTCCCATGCCATTGCTATCCTCTGACAGCAGCTCATGTTACTGTTTGTAGTACAGACCCAGAAACAAAATTCAGACCACATGAATTTTCCAAGTTCCTGTTATAACTAGACATCGGATTTTTAGGCACTAAAAATTGCAGTTTTAGGCGCCTAAAATAAGCTCAAAATTTGTAAAATTAGGCTCTATTTTAATGAAAATAGGCATTTTAGGCACATCAAGGTATCATACTTATTTCTTTCACTGAAATTTTTAGTTATACACTAAAATACGCACAAAAAAGTATGTATAAACATTAAAAAAGAATACTATATTATATTTATAAACAGAGCTGCACAAATTTAATATACTGAAACTAATGAAATAATGATTATTGATATCAAGATTACTCATTTTAAGTTATTGAAATTCAGTTTCATGCTCAGACTTTATTATAATTATCTGCACAGTACACCACCAGAATTTTTTCTAAATTCTCCACAGTTAACCTTTGCCTTTTGTCACTGAGAATCATTTTGAAAGCAGAAAAACTTCTTTCAACCGAAACTGATGTGAGAGGCGCAAATTTTAAATTAGGTACAATAGAAACATCAATACTTACTGGAACATTTACACTTTCCCCCGATATTACTCTTGATACTTTTTCCAACAATGAAAATCCTACATTCTTATTTAATACGTTGTCCCACTTATTTTTAACTTTTTTCCCAGTTTCGCCCAAAGCAGAATGTATGTTCACTTGAGCTTCCTTTACTATTGCTATTTGGCTACAAAGAGATTGTTTTTCACGTTCTAATTGTTCAATGCTTGCAGGTATGAAAGAAAAGTTTGATGTTATGTAGGCAATATCGTTTTTCACTCGTGAGTCATTCAGACAATCTTTCACTGCTTTCACACACGCTGCACTATCAGTTTCAGGTAATTTATCAATAACTGTGTCCACTTCTTTAAAATACTTAGAATAATACACCACTGACTGAATCCAGGTTCCCCATCGTGTAACAACCGGCTGAGGTGGGAGTGGGATATCTGGAAAGTTCTCTCTGAATATTGAAATCCTGGATGGGGCTTTACAAAAACATTTTTTTGTGTTAGAAATAAACGAATTGACAAGAGGAAATTCATTCCGGATTGTTTCAGAAACCCTGTGAAGGCCATGTGCTAGACAGGTTACATGCGTGAGGTTAGGATAAAATGTTTTAAGAAGTGGAGCTGCAGCAACCATGTATGAGGCAGCATCAGTACAAAACAACAGAACTTTAGAATCGTCTATATTACCTGAGTATAAAGACTGTAAGCCTTTATTTACAAAAGAAGCAATGGCTTGGCTATTCACTTTCGAAAGTTCCTTAACACATACGAGGTGTGGAATCGAAGGTCCATCAGGACTAAGTTTTCCTACTACCATATTTGCTATATACCTATTCATAGGATCTGAGGTTTCAGCCACAGAGACCCATATGTAAGAATCACCTATATCCTCCCGAATGGAAGCTAAAGTTTCACTGTATATTCTGTCTAAGTAATTTTTTCTTAGGGTCGACTCAGATGGGATATTTTGTTTGCAGTATTTTTGTAAAAACTGTCTTAAAACCGGATTTTCAATTGCATTCCAGGGAATGTTAGCAGCAACAAACGCTCTGGTTAAATCAGCATAGAAATTGCTGCTGAGATTGGATGAAGTAGGCTGTGTTAGTAAAGTTTGTTGCAGTTGATTTTTCTGCTGAGCTTTAGCCTTATGAGCAGCTCCTTGCACATGCTGCTTTAGGTGGCACTTCTTTTCTTGCGAAATCTAAAAATGTAAAGTAAACTGAATTAAAATAAAATCCTAATTGTTGTATTGCCGTATTTCTATCACAAAGTTAGTGGGTTCGAACAATCAAAATTTTAATGACCTACAAATACTTTAACTATCGGAATTTAAAAGGTTAAAGTGTAGTGGCCTTAAAAAGAATTATACCTCAGGATAGCTCAGTCAATGTATAAATATTATAGGCCTACTCATTAAAATTAATAGAATTTATATATTTCAACTATTGTTACATACCTGTTTGCTACAAATCTTGCAGAATATTATTTTTCCATCATAAGTGAATTCTGAATATTCTGTTAGCAATTGCCGGATCAATGTAGATTTTGCACTTATATTTTTCGGCATTATCGCGTTAAACTTCACAGGAAAATGTCCTACCGCTCAAAACTTCTCAACACAAATAAGGTGAGGGAAAGAGCAACTGTTAACGAGCATTCAAATGAACCGTTGTTATTGAGATTCAATTGGACAAAAATACAAAGTTCCACTTATTGTTGCATTTCCTGGTAGTGTTAACACTAGGAGGGCCATTCTTTTAAATATTTTGTAACGGTTTACCCTACTAATTCGCAGTTTTACGACTTTTCATAAATATTTCAAAAACACTCTTTCTCCAAAAATTGTGATTTTATGACACTCTGAAGGGCAGTACAGCTAATCGGTTTCAGACCGAAAACAGTCATTTTTATAGTATAGTATATCTCTGAATCGGTAGCAGCACATGTTGTGATTGTTGCCTGCTTCAAAACTAAGGTTGGTTCTTTGTCGGCATTTATGCCTCCAAACATGTTAAATTCGGTGAAATCTATTGTGAATGTCGTGAGATTCAAAACATTTTGTTTCCTTTATCAATGGTTTCATGGCCGGTGTGAAGCAAACTTTCCACTTTTTAAATGCCTTAAATTTCGCAGTGAATGCATGTATAAATTATAAAACGTAAGAGTAAAATGCGAAACTTTACAGTGAGTTAGGCATTTTTAGGCGAATATTAACAAATTAGGCTCTAATAACCGTTTTAGGGCATTTTAGGGCACTATAAAACTCTTTGAATACCTTTCAATTTCCATGAAACACAAATATTAATAATTATTTTTACTTTTCTCCTAAAGAAACAAAATAGGCATTTGCCCTAGAATCCGATGTCTGGTTATAACATACTGCACATGCTCAGTGCACATTCCAAGTACTTGAAGCTGTCCACTTGCTCTACTGCCTCATTTACTTTCTCTAATTTTCTTCCAACAACCATGGTCTTCGTCTTGTTTGCATTTATCTTCAACCCAGCTTGCATTTAGCTCCAGTAGCATATTCCTTAGTATCATCTCTTCTTCTGCTAACAATGCCATATAATCAGCAAATCTTATGCAATTTATTCTTCTTCCTCCTACTATCAACCCTCCCATGTTCTGAAAACAGTTCTTCACTAAATTCTCCAAGTAGATGTTAAACAGGGTAGGTGATAAAGAGCATTCTTGTCATACTCCTTTCCCTATTTCACTTCCTTCAGACATTTTTTCTCCTAGCCTGATTTTGATTCGTTGTTTCATATAAAGAGTACTGAATAGCCTCCTCTCTTTCCAATCCACATTTATTTTCTTCAGGATTCCCACCAGTTTATTATTATCATTATCATCGTTATGATCAGGGCTGGCAATTGGCTTTTGTATGAGTAAATGAAATCATGTTTGTTCCCTTGTACTCAGGACTGCTACCCCTCTCTAATGTAGCAGGGGTGAAACATGTACTACGTATCTCCATGGATGTTGCAAAGTGCAAACCTGAAATTGAGTTTAACGATGACTGGAAATTGTTATTCTTTCTTTAAAGAATCGAAGTAGGGAGATGGACAGTGTCTTATTTGTAAAAACATGTCAGGTGCAGGAAATATAATTTAAAGCAGCATTGTGATGTGTTCCATGTTCAAAAATATAAAGACATCGTTAGTGATGAAAGGATGAATTTACTCACTGTACTAAGTGAGGAAGCGAGGCTAAGTGGTATTATTTCAATTTGTATTTAATGTGTTTAACAATCTGAAGTTCGATCCTGAAGCATAATATCGAGAACGAAAAGAATGAAGCCAAGTGTGACGGATTGCACTCCATAGGTTAAGAGCTGTAGAAAGACTTGCTGTATCAAAGTCCATTACACCATCCATTGAAAACATTATTAAAAGAGAGGGGGGAAAAAACAAATCTAAGACCTTTACAAATCTGTTTTTTTTTGGGGGGGGGGGGCAATAATATATATTATTTTGTATTCTGATTTTCAAAAGTATTGGCGTGTATGAAATTTATGCATTCGTTTCTGACAAGAAATTTAACGGAAGAACTGTGATTTGTTTTCTATAATTTTATTATTATGATTATTATTATACTATAATTTAATACAGGTAGAATAAACATAATTAGTCACTGTTAATTTAGTTTGTCACTCTAGTTACTGCTTAAAGCGCAAAGGATGGCATGGTTTGGCCATATCAATCGTATGAACGAAGGTAAAACAGTTAAGAAAATATATAAATGGAACCCCATCAGTAAGTTAAAAGAGCAAAAGGAAGACCAACAAGTAGATGAAAGGAAAACATAACCAACGATTTGAAAACACTGAATGTAAAGAATTGGTCAAATCTTGTTCAAAACAGAAAACAATGGTGTAAATTAATTGAGAAGGTCAAAACTTCGACGAAGTTGTAGCATCTGCTGAAGAAGAAGAGTTACTGCTTATTTTATTAGTTACAATTTATTTTCAATCACACAAGCAGTGGTACTACTGATTGGGAATAAGCATTACCTTCCACCGCCATGCCACTAATGTACTGCACAACTGTACAGCCCTAGGGCACGTCACCACACAGCACTGCAGATACCTGTGTTCCCGTATGGGCACGCTCCAGTTTTGTATTCCCAAAGCGGAGAGTACTCCTTGCTGGCCCTGGTTATCATCATTATTATCATTACCGTCATTATAATTATTATTATTATTATCATCATAATTATCGTAATTATTATTATTAATTGGTCCATACAGAAAGGGCCTCAGTCACGATTTTGCAGATTCCTGCTCCTGGAGTAATCACCAACTTGCTATGATGAAAGGAACTCAGTCTCATGCTAACCAACGCATCAGTCTCACACGTCCATGGATTAAGGGGACTCAGTCCATGCCTGAGGCCCTTTCTATATATTGTATCATTGGCAACACTGCAGACAGATGACTCACAATATGTGTTTCTTTCTTGTTCCTGCCGAAACTCACCTGATCTTATCTTAGTACCTACTGTTTGTCTTCCGTTAGTGAAAGGTCCATATTATAGTGTACCTTTACAATGAAGGGCAATGCAAGAAAGGACTTAATGAGGTGTGCTCTTTTCTTCTCGACTATATTAATAATGGTATTCATTCAGAAGTGGATGAATTACATCTGTTCTCGGACAACTGAGGGGGGCAGAATAAAAATCACGACTTGGCTAGAATGCTCCTTACCGTGATAGAGTACTACTTCCCTGTTAGGGGTCATTCAGTTCTCCCTTGCGACAGAAACTTCGGGCTCATAAAACGAGCTCCAAAGAAGCATGACCGACTTTAGAGTATACATCAGATATCACAAATTATTGTAACCAGTAGCAAAATATGTAATAACTTTCTCGTCAAGGAGGTGGAGACATCAGAGATCTTTGATTTTAAAACATCATGGCAAACCATCTACAAGAAGACTTGCCTATTACAGGAAACTGCGAAGAGAAGCTTGCATTTCTAGAGACCAGAAAATGCAATTGAGCATTAGCACATTCATACATTTCACCTATGAAGCCCAATTGTCTAGCTGCATTGTTTCAAATGTCTCAGCCTGTTCAATCTACAAGCCTTGCATAGCCGGTAGGATATGTCCCAATGAAATTAACTATGTTGAGTAACGTAAAAAACTGTATAGATACATAACTGAGGAGGATAACGAATTTTAGCAAGAGATTTGTGACTTGTCAGTGCATGAACATGCGGAAGACTAGTGAATATCCGCAGTATGTTTATTAACATCAGTGGGAAGTTTTGCGTTACTAATAACTTAGTTTGCATAATATTAATTATGTGATTTTCAGATTATTTGAAACAATACCAAATGAAGGGTACACGGGAATAACGAACAAGGTCCATCAAAAATCGAAATTGAGTTAATAGTGCCATCTGATAGTAGAAGGGGAGTACTTTCATGTGGCTGCATTGGTTTTATGTAAGAATTAAAATTGTCCTCAGTATTCTGCGTTAAAGTTTCTGTATACTTTGGAAGAATGAACAATGTCACATCCATCCCAAGAAAGAACGAACAATGTCCATTTTAAACACAGAACTAATGCAGACAGCCGTTACAAACTTGATCTTAGAGCCATAGCACATTGCTGGTTAGTTTATTTTTACATATGCCAATACGATCTGTATTATACACATAATAATATTATTAAATGACTGTATGATGTTTAGCTGTTATTCCACGTGACAATAAATTATATTAATTTTCATTAGAACTACTTGTGAGCATAATACAAACAGCTGTACTATTCCAGTGTTCAGATGTCAGTGGTAGGGTATTGATTATTTCCTTTATTATACTTTTATGGTACATATTGTAGTGTTTGTGGTTAGTGCAATTTATTTTTATAATGTATGACGTTAGAGAAAATGAATTATCCGGACCCATTCCACGTTCTGTAAATTCAAGGAAAAGAAAAGTTACAGGAAGTGTTACAGATGCATAAAATAATTCGTGCTGAGTCATATTATGGGAGAAGACTGTAAATGTTCCGTGTTTTCAGAAAATAAGCCAAAGTGAAAGAAGAGATCTTATTAAACATTTCAATGAATTAGCATCATATGACACTCAAAATGCTCACCTCTCAGGACTAATTTTGGTACTTCCTGTGCAAAGAAGAAGATCCAGGAAAAACACACGCCGAAGCTGATTTCCATAATTTTTCTTACAGATATAAAATGCGAATAAACAAAGATGGGCAAAATACTGATGTTCCCGTTTGCTATAAAAGCATTTATTGCTCTACATGGAATAACAGACAGACGTTTAGTCACTTTGAAAATGTCATTGGCTACTACTGGAAAAGCCCATACAGAAACAAGAGTTAAACATGGAAACAGGCCTCACCAAATGAAAGGAGAGATTTTATCTAAAATTTGTCAGCACATTCAATCACTTAGAGGTCAGAAAGTCCACTAATCTCGTCACGATAGCCGAAGGTCGTATCTTCCAGAGAACTTGAATATTTCTAAGCTGCTTAAGTTACACTTAGAAAAATTTCCTGCGAACTCTATGTCTTACGAGCAATACAGAGTAATTTTTGTCACTAAATACAACATTAGCTGACATTTCACACATTAAATCAGAAATTTCCAATGAAAAAGATGCAAGTAAATTAGATAATTTTGAGAAGGAGAAACAAAATTTGATTTGGAAGAATGAATTGCACAAGAGAAAAGGACAGAAATTTTATGAAGTAAAATGGGCTGCACATCTAAAATCCAGGAAGTAAGAGTATAAAGAAGCTACTGCATGGATTTCCAAAAGAATTACCAGTTCCAAACTTTTGAACTATTGAGGGCTATTATCGTCGACAGCTGCCCTTTTATTCTTGTAACATACATACGCTGTCAACAGGAAGACATGTATGACCAAAATATTTAAAGTAAAGGCTCTGATGAAGTTTGCTCTAAGATATGGCACCACTGTATGAATATTGTACCAAGCTGCGTTAGTGAACTCCGTATTTTCCACGATTCTTGTTCCGGACCAAATTGGAACTTTACGGTATTTAGATTTTGTCATTATGTAGTACATACTAAGAAGAGATTGATGCTCAGTGGATCAGATTTCCCACTCGAGGCTACTCGTACCTGGAATGTGACAAAAACATGGGACTTGTCAATCAGAGAGCAAGGTGTGAAGTACCCGATGACTGGAGGCAAGAGATTGCGAATTCTAGGAGGAAACCAAACTATTCATCATTGTAAACTGTAAACAGCTACAAGGCAATGTACAAAGAATTACAAATTTTGAAAAATGTTTGTTCTCCAACTGCTAGAGAATATTTCAGTCTTCCTCCCACCAATGACGAGTCACAAGAAGTCAATAACAGTGAATGAGACGATTTTATAGTTCAATCTATTCATTCACAATGGAAAATTCAGTGCAATCAGATTAGTTTGTAGATTTGTTTTTCAATAATTGTTTGGAACAATGAACACTCAAAGATAAAAATATTTATAATGGATCAACAATATTTATAACCTTTAAAAAGAATACCCTACACGAAAGTAAACATGCGCTACATTGTTTGAAAATATTATGCCTGATTCCATTCCCAACAAATATTCAATTAAATTGTGACATTGTTCATTCTTCCCGTTTATAAAACGTAGCAAAGTAGACTTTTTGCAGTTTTGCATTGTTGTAATTCATAAAATCAAAACAATATTTTGTCACATATTTGCTTTATAATGGTACATTCTTGTGTGATAAAAAATAACAATAAGTTAACAATAAACTATACGTTTCAAGTCCTCAAACTTTAAATTTCATTTATCTCAAAATTATTCTGAATGGACCTTGTTCGTTATTCCCGTGTACCCTTCAAATGTAAACATTTACAAAATAATAGGGCAATACTGCTTTATTTTGAAAGAAGTGCTGTTATGTGATCAGTAATCTAGATTTTTGAGAAATTTCTAGCAACACAAGGACTTTTAATAAATTGCATTTGTACTGATTTATAATATTTATGATCCACTTTTGTTACCTCAACATAGAATTTTTGTTTACTTGTACAAACAAAGGAACAAATAAATTATTTCAAGAAAATATAACAGCACTCAGAAAGGGACTAAGTCCAGCTCATTCATTTAATTTTATAAAGAGGGAGAACATTCTAATATCACGTTGTGTCATGAAATAACATTGAGAATGTTGGACACTATAATACGAGACTGTTTTCTGTCATTAGAGAGGGAGGCAAAAGAAGTTAAACAATTTTCTTCATTTTTCTCAAAAGTAAGGTACTTGGACTAAGGCCCTTTTTGTATGTACCACTTCTATTATTATTATTATTATTATTATTATTATTATTATTATTATTATTATTGTGGTAGTGGTGGTTGCAAGAATCAAATGCAATGCATGTTTTTTAGTCCTCAAACTTCGGAAGTAATTACGAATCTTCAAGGAAAAACTCAACGCAGACTGAAACATTTCAAATGCCAAACCAATTACTATTAACTATGGTGTCTTGCATGGTTCTCCTTCATCTTCAACTTTGTACAATATTAGCACTAATCATATTTTAGACGAGCTCTCAGAAGAACCAGCAACTAAGCTTTATTGTTACTCACTGCTTCCAGACTAACTATGAGTTTTGCTGGTGACTTGATCATCACAGGACCAAAAAGTAAACTAACTAGAAAGGTTATAAACCGATTTGAAGAAATTGGCCTCAAAATAAACATTTCTAAATCAACAGTCTCGTCAATTTTAAAAGGAACATTACATGCAAACAACTTGTTCATATGCCTGGATATGAAATACAAGCTCGTGGTGCCAGAGAAAGGATATCTAGGTGTAAACTTCTGAGATCAGCTGATATTTGATTCCCACCATACACTTAATGTATTACGGGAAAAATACTAAGTTCCTAAAAAAAAACTGTAACATCTATGTTAATCAAATTAGGCCTTCCAGGTCATAATGTCAAAGAGAAAATGTCAGCGTCCAAAAATGAAATAGGCCAGGAATAAAAATCCAAGGGTAAATTGTCCAATGCAAAATGTCCAAAAGTAAATGGCCCAATGCAATTAATCTCAAATAATGTACTTTGGAATTCATGTATTGTATATTTATAATTACATAGTTCTAATCTTGTGGTTGGTCAACAGATGTTTGCTTTAATATGATACAATATCGCACAGAGATATTGCTTTACATTGCTGGCATCTTTCTATACAATGTTTTCAATGAGAGTTTGGTTTGTGAGATATTTCTTTTTACAGGCTGCCTCACGTTTTTAGTGTCATGCTGTTCCCCTTGCAAGTGGTGAATGAATCACCATATGTTGACGTGATGAGTCATAACCATTTTTTGGAAATTCGAATGAAACCCCCTCAACTAAATTGTTTGTTCTTTGTTAACTTGCAATATATAGCCCCATAGACATTACACATCTCTGGAGGGAATCTGGGAGGAACAGGTCTTCTGTGATCGCATCCTGTATGTCCTGTCATATACAGTGCGTTCGTAGCTTGGCCAGAACGTTCCGCAGTGGCTTTGGACTGGGTGAAGATTGACACGCCTGCCGCCAGAGTAGTGCTGTAGCTACCGTTGACACGCCAGTCAGTCGAGTTGGATCCGTCGTAAAGGAAAGACGTCTGTGTGCATGTTGTGAGAAAATTGTGTTGTCTCATGGTGATAAAGTGTCTATTAATAATGCTTCAGTACACTTTAGAACAACGTATTTTTCTCTATTATGCGTATGTGAAATACTCTTCTGCAAGAAGGTGTCGAAGAGAATTCGAACATCGGTTTGCAGGTGTTCGAATTCCTAGCAGGTCAACTATTCATGACCTTGTCAATAAAGTCAGATGTACAGGAGCTTTTTTTAACAAGAAACGTGTTCAACAATGCCGTGTACTGACAGAAGAGAAGCTTGAAGAAGTAGGGGCCTGGTTAGAGCACTCACCCTGCAAATCACTGCGACGTTTAGCACAAGAGGTTAACATTTCCAAGACGTCAGCTTTTGTGGCAATGAAACTTCTGAAACTTAAGCCGTACAGGGTAACTGTAGTTCATGCTTTACAACCACAAGATCCTGTAAGTAGGGTTGATTATTGCAATTGGTTTGTGCAGCCCATTCATAATGGCGACATGGACCCACTTTTAATGTTCTTCACTGATGAAGCGTGGTTTCATCTTCACGGCCATGTTTCTACTCAGAATAATAGCTGATACTGGACTACCGAAAATCCCCATATTATTCATAAAGTTCCTCACCATGCTGCAAAGGTTGGGGTTTGGTGCGCAGTGAGTGCGAGTAGAATTATTGGTCCCATATTTTTCGACACAACAGTTAATTCACACGTTTAAGTAGCTTCAATTTTAAATAATTTTTTTTTCCGCAACTAACAAGAAATGAACGACTGAGTGGCTGGTTTCAGCAGGATTCAGCTACAGCGCACACCGCTGCGAATTCTATGCATGAATTGCGAAGTGTGTTTGGTGACAGAATAATTAGTCGAGGATTGTGGCCATCTCGTTCCCCTGACCTATATCCATGCGATTTTTATTTATGGGGAACGTTAAAGAATAAATTGTACGCATCAAATCCGCACACGTTACAAGAATTGAAGGACAACATCATGAGAGAAATACAGGCAATCAGTCAACATGAACTTTTGAGAGTGAACAGAATTGTTTTAGAAGATATAGGGAATGTGTTCGAGTTGAAGGTCATCACTTTCAACATCTGTCGTGATGCAGGTAAGCCTAATGTTAGTAGAGTAGTTAGTGTTCCGTACCCATGACTTGCCAGTCGTTTACGTGTAACTCTGGCGGCAGTCCAAGGCCGCCATGGAACGGCCCGGCTGAGCTACGAACGCACTGTATTTATATTTCACACAATCTCCAAACTCTATAAAGTCATCTTGTACATCATCATACAGCATATTGTATGTCGTCATCCAAGGGAATGAATGAGATTGCCATGAATATCTTGCTCCAAGTTCCTTGATATCTAAAAATCTTGCTCTCAGGCCTAAGCTCAATATTTTTCGGTATAGTTCCTTGTGAAATGGAAAAGGCATCCTCTTATTGAAGAATTCGGAAAGTTGTACTGTACAGCAATCATGTCCATACTCACACTGCCAGGGTTTAGTCTAATGACTGCAGACTAGAGGTTGTCATAAATCACTGAATACATTTCTTCTTGCCATTAAACAAAATAAAAATGGAATCATTATATTATAAACTTCAGCATGTATAATGCAAATCTAGCTTTCAGGTAAAACTCCCTGTGAAGCAGACTTGAATAATTTCAAGAGAAAAATTGTTCCAGGACCAGGTATCGATCCCGGGACCTTTGGCTGAACGCACCACCACTCTACCGACTGAGCTACTCAGGAACTTCACCCGACACTGTCTCAATTTTTCCCTTTATATCCACGTAACTCGAGTGGGATGAAAAGATGCCAGAACCCACATCGAGTAACTTGAAATTGTGCTTTTCTGTTAACGTACCTACAGAGAGCTTTACCTGAAAGTTAGATTTGCATAATATATACGTTACTGTGAAGAAAGTACAATGATAATAATTAGAGGTGACAAGGACTGTCCAAGACTGTTGTTTTTGGTGACATTCTTGCTAACAGAAGTCTGGAACTTTCTCTACTTAAACGCCATTTCTACTGATTTTCAATTACAGAAAAGTCATAATTCTTTGCCAATAATTAGTTTTAAAGATTTACCAGTGTTAGCAAATTAAACTATAACAGTCTTATGACTTTTTTCATCCACATACTTGTGCAAGAAGTCTCTTTCTTCATAACATTGTCTAGAAAATAAATCCAGAAATAGACTTTGTGCTGAAAGTGATATCAGATTTGCTGTAACATTTTTAGTTCCTGATGTCAAAGCTCTGTGCTATCGAAATTAAGCTAATTTCAAATGAATAGGTAAGTAACTTGATAATAAAAACGTTTAGGTTAAGAGAGAAGTTTAAAATATTGAAGCTACACTGCAACTTATGACTGCATGTAATTCTGTCACTTAATTACTTACTTAAAAACGGCTTTTAAAGAACACAGAGATTCACTGCCGCACTCACATAAGACCGCCATCGATCCCTAGCCTGTGCAAGATTAATCCAGTCTCTATCATCATATCCCACCTCCCTCAAATCCATTTTAATATCCTCCCATCTACGTCTCGGCCTCCCCAAAGGTCTTTTTCCTTCCGGCCTCTCAACTAGCACTCTATATGCATTTCTAGATTCGCCCATACGTGCTACATTCCTTGCCCATCTCAAACGTCTGGATCTACATGAAATATTTCCATAATATCAATAAAATAAATCTCAGTGTGTGCTGAACATCAACAATGTGACTTTAAAGGTATCAAAATGCGCTATTGTACACACCAGCAAAAATAGTGGAACACTTCACATTTTTATAAAAATCTTAATTTATTACAATAAAAAAATATTTCCCTTCAAATATTTATGACAATGTTATGAAAACAACATAACTGATTATAATAAATACCGAAACATTATTACCAACATGCATGTAACTCACAATTGTCTGTAACTTTCGAAAATTTTGAAATTTACTTCACATTACGATTTTCTCAATTTAAGGCCAATGAAAACAAAGTTAATGTTTACACTGCACCTCTTGACATCACTAAGCACTAAAAACGGGTATTTACACCCCTGGCGTGTATGACAGCCTGTAAGCATTAAGGCAAACTGCCCACTAACCGTTGGAGGGTCTCTTGGGGCATGAGATCCCACTCCTCCAGCAATGTTACCCTCAGCTGCGCCAAGGTGTTGCTGTCTCACCGATGGACATTCCTTCTGAGCATGCTCAATAGGATTTATGTCGGGACTACGAGCTGACAAACTTCCTGTAGGTACTGCACAACACAACGAGCAGTATGTGCATGAATATAAAGTTCTGGCCAATGAAAGGTGCAAAGGGCATCACAAGGATCTCTTCGATGTAGCTTTGTGCATTGAGGGACCCGTGATCGACAAACACGAGCTCAGTGCAGTCCACATCATTACTGAGCCACCCCTAAACAGAGTCCTCGAGGATAATGCAACGGACAAGTACCTCTCTCCGGGCAATCTCCACACCCTTTCTCGTCCATCAGCAGACCTCAGGTTAGAGTGGCTGTCATCAGTGAAGAGGCCAGAGGCCCACTGCTCTGGAGTGCAGGCTACCACGTAATTTAGTAAATAAACAAAAAATAAATTTCCTGAATATGATTCAGGAGAACGGTCACAAGACACTTGGATGCTTCACACTCATTTAATTACTAATTTTAATCTTACATAGTAGCAAAGCAACTCAAGCACAAAACATGCACCCTGTTTTAATACTGGTACTTCAACTACTGAGAAATGGTATAACTTTGCAAATATATCAAGAAAAATAAATAAGAGAATTTTCGCAAGGTTGAGGATCAGTGATGGGTTAGGTTTCGTTTCTTTAGGTTTTTGGGTATGCCTTCCATCCACACTTTTTTATAAATAGGTACACTAACAGAAGTATCTCTGTACAAGAGTGCTGCCAAAGTTAGCCATGATTTATTTACCTACTTGACTTCTAGTTGAGTTATTCATACCAACAGCAAAAGAAAAATCGAGGGGCTACAACAATTTGGGTCCTGAAATCAACTAATTCGTCTTCAATCATTTTGCCTGAACATTCACACAATCTCACGTGGCATCATAAGCACGCCATATTTACAACTGAATGGCTCTTGAAATGAATGCATTTCCACCAATTCTATGTAGTAGCATTGCAAACATATGAATTCATTCCACTGTCCTTCGAAGAAAACCACAGGACCTTAAATACGTGTATAAGATTAGCGTTGCATTCAATTTACCCACTGAAAATTTGCCTTCCTTTAGTAGCTTTGCTGTACACAATTACCAAAATAGATTTACCTAGACCGAAGAAAGGAATGGTTCCCCGCATAATGCAACAACAATTTTTACGCCTTTCAAAATCTGCTATTATAAATTCTATAAAATTGAATGAAACTATAATCCCATTCAGTCCCTCTGTTAAATATCTAGGCGTCTACATGGACGAGAGCCTCAAGTGGAATGTCCAAGTCACACACACACATGCAAGACCGTCTTCTCCATCCTTCATTCATTAAATTGCCTGAAAAATTTTCTACCCTTTCAATTAAAAATAATTCTCATACAAACATTGGTGCTGCCACATTTTGACTATTGCAACATTCTACTAACAGATTTAAATTCTAACTTAGCCCAAAGATTGCAGCGGGTTCATAATGACTGCTTACGTTTCATTTGCAACATCCGCAAATACAACATTACACCTGCCCTTGAAACGCTCCAATGGGTAAGATTACAGGACCGAAGATATACCCGTTCACTAATTTTCCTATATCGCATCATCAATACTTCTTCGCCTAACTATCTCTTGGTGCGTTTTAATTTCTTGTTCTCTTATCACAACCTGGGTACTCGTTCTAAAAATGACCCTTTATTATCTATGCCTTGCCATAAAACAGCTCACTATTCTTCCTCTTTCACAGTATCAGCAATTCGTTTCTGGAACTCCCTACCCAGCTCTCTCAGGAACTGTCGAACAACATTGCAATTTAAAAATAAATTGTTTAAACAGGTGACCAGTATTCATATTTAATTCTCCTTTGTGTGTATATGTGTACATATACGTAATTTTCCTCAGTGTTATATAGTTATAATTTATTTTGAATTTGTTATTCTTGTAATTTGTAATATTGGTTCACTTACCGCTTGTATATTCATTGAATGTAACTTCGAGTCTTGTATTATTTTGTAATTATTATTTAGTATGTTTGCATTAATTTACTCAACTTGTGCTTGTATAACTGTATAAATTTGTTATTAGTGTTCTTTAAATATTAGTAAAATTGTATCAGGTTCTTTTGTTTCTGGCAAAGTGGAAGAGAAGGCCTGATGGCCTTAACTTCGCCAGAATAAATAAATAATTATTATTATTGAAAAAAAAACATACCATTGAGTTACATGATGTGAAAATGAAAGAGAAAATAAGAACCAAAGGTATTTTGGGCGGCTTGGATGGGTATATAGCACTTAATACATCGTGTCTGCAGAGTGGAGCCCTACTATTTTGAGGTGATTTTCAATTAATTAACATATACACTTTTTGCTATAGGTACACAAATAGTTATTTCTGTATGTTTTTTCTCCCACTTTTTCTGCGTAGTGGAAGGGAAAATTCACCCCTTATCCTTAATGTAACAGTCTTGATAAACTTAGTAACCTTCATATCAGAAAATGTCACGTTAAAGTTGACATCCCAATATACGTTACGAAAGTAAGCTTTACCGGTTTATCTTTTAAAACTGAATTGTTACTTATGTTCTGGAAATATAGTTTTGAAACTCTGGAGAAGAAATCTATGGAAATTGGAATGAGAATCGACAATAGTAACAAAAGTGAAAATGTACGAATGAAAATATTACATTTTTCCCAACATCTTTAATAAAGAAATTTTATTTTTGAGGTTTGGAAGTAGTATATTTTATTCCACAAATCGTTCTTAATCAGCTACATAAAATTACATGCAGTAAGTACCGGTGCATAAGTTATACGCGAAGTTTATATATATTGTAAGCCTTAAAACGTTTTCTATTCCGGTATACCGATATCCTATGCATGGCTTGAATTACTATCACTATGACTTAAGTGAAATACAAATTACTTAAATGATATGCCCCTCCCAAACCACATTACAAATATTCTGAAACATCTAATTTAACAGTGCAGTAGGAAGAAAGATACGCAATTTTACTTACCATGTTTTAAACAATCGGTAACTGTCAAAATGCCAGAACAATACATAAACACTCACACATGTAAAAATTATTGGCACTTTCGTAATATATATCTAGTCTTATTACTCCACCATATAAGTGTGGGCGCGTCCACTGCGGTATTACCAACCGATGCAATAAAATATAGTAATTCAACCAACGAGCTAGAAATTGAGTAGCGTCCACATCTGTATCAGCGCTCTTAGTGATACCCTAGATAATATATGTAACAGATAACTCCTCCCTACGTTAAAATCGGCAGCACTTTGAAGAGAACAACCGCCAAGATCGCCACCCGTCCGCCATAAAGGAACACGAGATGGCAGGACAGTCGCTAATGCAATTCAAAAGGGAATTATAACGTAACTCCTTATGTAACAACTAGATGGCAGCGTAGTAAACCTGACAAAAGTTAACCTCAAAGCCTATAAGCCCGACATTTCTCTTACATATATGATCTAGGGTGATACCACAGTTTAGTATATACCACAGCCGTCTGGATTGCAATATACTGCCTGCTCCTTTTTTTTTTTTTTTAACCTTGGGGATTTAGTAAAGTGAATTTTAATGGCAGGCAGAGTAACCAGCGAATAGGGATTATAAAGAATGGACACTTCGCGTCGGTACCTTTGATGTAGCCGGACCGATTTCAATGACCTTCAAGCCAGCTAGAGCGTCAGATTCTGCTTTCTCCCTAGAGTTGGCGCTG
This sequence comes from Periplaneta americana, assembly GCF_040183065.1. Lineage (NCBI taxonomy): Eukaryota > Metazoa > Arthropoda > Insecta > Blattodea > Blattidae > Periplaneta > Periplaneta americana. The sequence continues at coordinate 182,161,930 of NC_091126.1, forward strand.
ACATCACACCAGCTAGCAGTCGACACAGCGGAAATATAACACATACAATTAATACATCTAGGTACATTATGTACTCAAATAAAATAAATTGGATCCATAAAATAATAAATCCTTCATTAACTGTAATGTCTAGACTCTAGAGTTCCTTTATAATGAGAGTTCAGACGTTGACCCCAACAACAATTAAAATATGTAATGATTTGATAGCGCTGAAAATGGAAAAACAAAACTCTTACGAGAAGTAAAACCATATATCTATATTATATTATATACAAATATTAAACGAATTCGATACTTAATTTTATAATGTATTATATTATTTTATAATATAATTTATGATATCTGAAATATAAAATATTATTATTACAACTAGTTTCTCACTGAGAAATAAGGAAAAGCTGTTAACTTGAATTTATTTGAAGCAAAGCGTTACTGGATTATGCAATAAGGTAGGCGATGTTTGGATCCTGTGCCTTAATTCTATTCTCAATTATTATCTTAGCGTATGCTCGATTACACTACCTCTAGCGCTTCAAAGTGAAACTAGCCGCTGGCGCACAGAGAAACAAAACACAGGAAAATTCACTCAGTGTCCATTCTTTATAATCCCTATTCGCTGGAGTAACTATCTCATGCCCCCATGTTTTAGATTGCTACCAGTGCACTTCATTAGAACCAGGTACCCAGCTTCGAAGCCGTTAGCCCTGTGAACTTACAATGTATTTATTTTCCCCTATTATCATAATACAGGGTTGTTATCTAAGAAATTAGCAAGTTCTTTGTGATAGTAGAAGAGAAAGAGTGGGGGAAGGGAAGTGGTCCGTGGCTCATTTCTTTTAGGGCTCATCCCGACATTTGTCTTATTGCTCAAGGGAAACCACGGAAAAACCTAGAGCAGGATGAGATGTCGTGCTGACGACAAGCCAATTGGCTATAGTGGGGTCGGAATATGTTGAGGTGGCAGGTTTTGGTTTAATCATTATTCAAGTACAAATACATTAAAGGTACATAAAAAATTGTTTACAATAAGAACAATGCATCTATGCTGCCAATAACGTGATGACCCTGAAACAGAGAAATAACATTATTAGTGCATTTATAGACTTGTCTGTGTGTAGAGTCAAGTGGTTATTTACAGTAGTGTTCAAGTTGGTATTCGTCTTGTACGTTGTCGTTCCAAGCTAGAGGGTGGAGTACACTCTTAGGTCTTTCATGTTTATCTAATGCAGGATTGTAATTTCCTAGTGAGGAAATTAGTGGGTTTGTGCTGCTGTACGACTTGGTGTACGTGCAGAAGGCCTGATCTGAAATATATTCTTGAATTGTCGAAATTTCTAGTTCTTCATGAATCAATCTAACAGGAGTTACTCTAGGAAGTCCTGTGATGAATCTTAAAATTTTGTTTTGGAAAACTTGTAATTTTTTACGGACTGTAATAGGTGCATGTCCCCAAGCAGGACAAGCATATAGTATTACTGACCTAATTAATGTTTTATACAAAGTTAGAGCTGTGTGTATGTTTAGATGTCTGCTTTTATTTAATATTGGATAAAGCTCCACCATTCTAGAATTGGCAAGTCTGAGTTTTTGTAGTATATGTTCGGAGAAAGTGAGCCGTCTGTCTACTGTTACTCCGAGATATTTTACTGAAGTTTTCCACTCGATTTGTGATCCATTTATGGCTAATTTTGTATGATTTGTTCCCGGTCTATTGAATTTATTCCTTCTGCAAAATAAAATTGCTTGTGTTTTGGAGATATTTAATTTAATTCTCCATCCAAAGACGTTGTAGTTATATATATCTAGACACACAATTGGCGCTGGTGTCGTGTACTAATTTGAAACCTCTCGCGCAAGTTCGCGTGACGCCATGTTTTGGGAGCACGAACGATTGTTTCTATAAAACATTCGGAGTTTAGAAAATACCATTGAGTATATAGGCGTTTTCTTAGTGGATTTTCTCCTTCACTGTAATATAACTAAACTTATTTACGTATTTTCTAACGTATAATATAAAATAACAGAAGTAAATCTAAATATTGTAACTAAGCATTGTTTTAAATATAAACGCCTTATGTTGCTCATAAATAGACTTATTAGTGTATTTCTATTTCCTATCACCGAATACATGGAATATTTTTACTTATTTTTTTATATATACGTTAGAAAATACGTAAATAATTTATTTAAATTATATTACAAAGAGAGGGATGTCCGCTAAAAATGTCTATATACCCAATGGTATATTCCAAACACCTAACGCACTGTAATAATAATCCTCAGTGTTTTGAGAATCAGAGGCGATATGACTCTTCTACTGGAGACATTCATTGCAATTCCCTCATTCTTACATCATTCTCAATGACACAATATTGTCAAAATGTGATTGTATTCATTGCTGGCTTAGTTGTTAAGTCATTTATAAAAATATGGTGTAATAAATCTAAAGACTCAATTTATGGTACGTAGCCTACCAGCAGTAAACAGAATCTCTTTTATTTTTTAACGAAAGAATAATGGGAGTCTTGAGATTATAGAAATATGCCGCTTAAGTGAAAGAGCGATTATACAGATGTTGACAGTTCAATGGCATATTACCACCCACTCTTACATCGTGTGAAAACAATGTGCTCTAGAAGTAGAACACTTGTACAATCTTTCTACACTTATAGGAACATATTTCAGAAAATTGATTCCAGATTCCTCCCGAGAATCATATTTTAAACTTGTTAAATTGACCATAAAAGTACATAAAGATCTACTGACGTAGCTCAGTGGGCTAAGAATTGTCGGTCCGGAGTAGCGCTTGGTCGCGGGTTCGATTCCCGCTGATTTTCTGGCTGAGTTTTTTTCTTATATCCTCAACCGTAAGGTGAATGTCAGGTAATGTATGGCGGATCCTTGGCCTCGTCTCGCCAAATATCATCTCGCTATCATCAATACCATCGATGCTAAATAGTCTAGTAGTTGATACAGCGTCATTAAATAACCAAATAAAAGAAAGTACTACATAAAGAGCAGATGTTAGCACACAGCTTTAGATTACCAGTACAACACGATTTTACATAAAAATGTTGTAAGACAATATTTAACGGAGTCAATAATAATAATAATAATAATAATAATAATAATAATAATAATAATAATAATAATAATAATAATAAATCAATTGGCAAGATGTTCTGTACACTATGCCTGAGTTCTATTATATAACTAATTGACTAATTCATGCATGTGACGTTTATTTCATTCTACAGTTGTGATAATAAGCTATTGCACGGTAGGCCTACTTATATTTCTAACTAAAACATTAGGTACGTGTTTCTATTATACAGGTGTGGGCCTATATTATGTGATACGGAAGCGAATAAATAATAATTGTTCTTTTCTCGTCCACATCAAAGCAAACGTTTTTACAATGTAGACCTAATGTAACGTCTTACACGGATAGTGTTTTGTTAATAATAGTTAATACTAATAATTTTCTTTTCATCTGAACTATTACTACAATATGCATTTGTATTTCTGTTCGCTCTATATGTTGTCAAATAACTATACAACATTTTTACTTAAGTATCAAATTGTTACAGTTTTCTTTCGTTTCATGTCAAACTAACAGTAACTAAGCTTGATTAATTCTTTAACGTGGTCGCTTTAAATGTTAATAAGATTTTTTGTTTCATTTGTCCATTCAGATTGATTCATAAGAGACACCAAACACATATATTAATCATTCAGCATTGTATAGTGCAGCCGTCTGCTAGCCGGTGCTTCTCCCAAAACATGGCGGCGGACGCAAGCTTCAATTTGTCCCTAGTGTAAACTTCTGCGCAACCTCGGCTGTAGGGGCCCGGCCTGCTCTATGAGATCCATTTTGAGTATATATTCTGCTGAGAATTCTCCGCTAGATGGCAGATCATACAACTCCATACGCAACATTAGTTATAATAATAAGAAGAAATGCGCACAAGTGTGCAAGAGTTGATTTGTTATTATTCTTTGCTGTATTCGCTAATTGACTTGATTCTGTTCTTGCATTTTATTATGTGATATCTTTCGCAGAGCTCATCACAGAATTCGCTCACGCATTCCAGACTAGGAGAGTGGTAGTGTTGGGTCTTGCAGAGTTTGTGGTGGTAGCCGTGGGTCGCCAGACTTGTTATTATATGTCGTAGTTCCACAGTCTAGTTAAACTATAAAATGTCTTTGGTCTAGTATATACAGTCGCGAAGGTAAATACGTAGTAAATATGCAAACATTAGATAGTTGCTCACCAGTAGGATCGCTAATATCGCCTCATTACAGGCAATGCAAAATAGTACCGTCACAGTCTATTGTTTCTAGCACCCTCAAAACTCAAGCTTCGTGACTGTATATAGTAGACTGTGGTAGTTCTTGGTTGGGTCCTGCCCAAGTTCTCTCAGTCATTGCGTTCGTGCTATAGAAATCAAGCCAAATCTCGTCTCTTTTCTGTCTTTAGTTATAATGGAAACGTAAACGCACTCTGATTAATAAACACGATTATTCGCAAGTTTTCCTTTAATTAAACTAGATAAAATGTGTAAATGTATACCAGAGATAAAATCTTACCTGGAAAAAATGATGTCCATCCCTTGAAGTCATAACTTCAGAATTTTCTTGGACTGAGTCTTTGAATAGCACACCGGTCGAAATGCACGCTGTGTTTCTTTCCTTCCAATATTTGCTAGTAGTGGTCGTACAAACTTTGTTATTATAATCTGGATAACCATCTGTTGATGATTTGGCATACTGAAATTTAACAATGAGCAGTCTGAAAGAGGAGAATGCGCAAATGTGCGAATTGTTCTTGTTAGTTGAGAAGACTTCGTACAATATGATACTGCGGCTTCAACGAACTCCTGCAAATGTTTTATTAAGGTAACAAAAGTCGATTTTGGATATCCAAGCCCTCCTCTGTCTTGGTCATTTAATGGTGTCGAAGTTTTAGGCATAGATATATTCCTAATACACCAATCACAACTTACTTTCTCATCAATTACGCGTATTAAATATCTGCAAATCAAAGCTTGGAAGACAGTTTCTAAATTAATGTCTATTCTGTCATTTGGTACCCTAAGCTTGTCCAAAAAAATCAAAACATGATCAGGAAGAACAAGGTCATTTTCGGTACCGGTATCTGTGATACTATTCCCACCAGTTGGAAAGGTCTTTCCGCAATATACATTATCTCCAGTAACATTGGCTGCTTTGGAAGCTATCATAAGTCCTGACTTCAATATTCTTTTGATAGCTTATGCCGCCGTACGTACATTTGTTATATCATTACTACCACCTCCCATTCTAACTGCGCTAAAAGAACCTCTACTGGATCTCCAAAAAATCTTCTTGTGAGAACGAAGAAAATCCATTTTTCAACAGATTTATGATACAATGAACTGTAGATTTCACAGTGAACAGAAGTGCCTCTGTCGTCTCTTTGGTTAGCCCTTTCAATTTAGCCCGTTTCGATTCAGCCTGAATCTTTCTTATATATCCGACGAAGTATTTCTGTAGCCACTGCACTCTTTCATCAGCTACAGAATAAAACTGCATGGAATTCGAGTTGCATTGCCTCATATGCTGTGTTCTGTCACGTCATGCACAGTGAAAAATTTATATATATACCCTTCATGAAATATACAGATGGGCCAGCTTCTGAGAAGTCTACATTGGTATTGATACAGGCATTGTTATTCATGAACTCAACTGTGGCAGTTACTGCACGGGAGAAAACTTGTACAGCCGTTAATACATACATTTTTTTTTTTTCGAAATTAGTAGGTTAAATGTTTGGTATAACACCAGGCTTTAAATTTTTTTCTTGCAGTTCTCTCTATAGTCTTCTGAACGAAAATGGAGACTACACACACACTTGAGTAATCGGTTGGAACCCACCTGCTACCATTATAGACACCTTGTCTGAATATAGACGCCAGCTACTTTTCTCTAAGTTCTTTTGCTGAGGGAATTTCGTGATATTTGATTTCTTTTGAATGTGAACTTCCTTGCCTAGATTTACAAAGGAGAACACAACAATTCACCATTTTTAAACATGAACACAGCAGCTAATTTATATCGAAAATTAATATCACGTTTCGCAATAATTTATGACCTTGCACAAAGTTTATACACACAAATTAGAGCATAAAAATTCAATATTTTTATAACTACTATCTTAAACCAGTATTTAGCTTAGTCAGATGTAATAATTAATCATACAATAACCTAACAATCGCCTCAACACCTTAACATCTGCAGATTAGAAATGATGTGGTATGGTGCAATCACAGTCGCGCTCTAACGGCAAATTCTAGAAACATTGCTATACGGCATTTCCCATGTTAAATTGTACCAAAGAGCAGTATTATTACAATCCAGACGGCGGTGGTATATACAGTTGCGAAGCTTGGGATGATTTTTTGCATTTCTCGCGATAGTTGCTAGCCGCTTGGAGCGTTGTGAGTACTAGGAACAATAGACTGTGTCACTGCCATCGTGATCTAATACAGGCCGTAAGGCAAACCATGTGACTCGCTTAACCCGATCATTATTAAACCCAGGGGCGGCTCGTCCATAATAGCTGCGGAGCTGGAGCACTCCCTGCTTTGACAGGAAAATAAAAATAATAGTTATTTTAATTTGTAGAAGAACTGTTACAGCTTTTATTGGTAAATTGCTTTATATTTCATCTGGCCGGGAATATGTACTATTACCTTATGCATAATCTTTTTGCGCGTCGACTGTATTGGAATATTGACACTGCATTCAAAGCCGTCCTGGGATCTGCAGGGTGGGCAGCTCATAGAGAGAGAGCCTTGCATGGTCAGGGGGTAGAGAGGTGAAGGGAAGCAGAGGGAAACTGCCACTGTTCAAAACCCGTATTTCGCTGCAGTGGCTTGCAGAGCCAGGCCACAAGGGATCTTTCCTCCCCTCCCACACCACTATTGTAATGCTGCGTCAAATGGATTCTCTATTCCCTTGAAACTTAATGACACAATTTTTATTTTCTTTTCACATACTTATTGTTGTAGAATCTTATAGAGTTAATATAACGAAATTAATATTCTCTTTTGCCTTATTATTACGTATATATCCAGCCTTCAGCAGAACCTAATATTTTCCTTAACTCAAAATGATTGCACGAGTAGAATCCTCTTGATATAGCAGGTAAAATATGAAAGAGACTTCTTTTCCAGTTTTAGAAAATTGTTGACCGTCAGTATATCTGAGCGTTGCTTTGATGTGACGTCTTAGTACTGTAACTTAACCAGTGCAAATTTGCAAGCATGAGTGTGTGTGAATTACAGAATATTAATTTTAATTTTCTAACTTTCCCTTGCGGAGAAGATTGATGTAATGAAGTGAAATTAAAGGGTCGTCCGTTACCCGACTTAAATCTTACTCAAGCTTCATCCAGCCGAAATAGTGCATATATGTAAGGAAGTATAACAATGAAATTTACGCTAAGCATTTGTGATTACGTGGATGTGGACAAAAAATCTGTATTTTGTTTTCCTTGCCTCCTCTTCGACGGTGATGCTGCATGGACTAGGAGTGGTGTGACACATTTAGGACATTTGCCCCTAAAAAAAAAAAGCAAAATGCACGAATCTTCGCAGTCTCACCTGAAAATGTTGTTTCATTGGCTATGTTAGGCAAAACTAATATTGCAGTGCAATTAAGTGAAACGAACAGAACAAACATTCTCAAACATAATCAAGAAGTGAGAAAAAATCGTGAAATTATTTTTAAAAATATTGATTGCACAAATTTTGTGGCCAATATGAACTTTCCCTTAGGGGACATGATGAAAAAACGATTCGATGAACCCTGGTGTATTTGGTGGGTTGCGAGTAATCTACATGAGCCTCTCAAAAATCATTTGGAACATGCCACTGTTGAAAGGTAATTCTAAGACAATTCAGAATGCACTGGTAGATTGCAAGTTGAGTGTCTGCCGATCTGAAATTCAGACTGAAATCGATGGTATTAGATTTTTTTAGCGATTAGCAAATGATGCCACAGACATCTCCCAACTATGTGGGGAAGTTTTGGTTTTTCGATATGTAGTGCATTTATTTTTGTCCTATACTTATTAGTAATGGTATCAAGAAGTGAAATTTGTATGTACCAAAATCTACTGCAGCTCTCCCAATCCACAAGTTCACGAGCCGCCACTGATTAAACCTGAAAATAGCTTCAATTCTAAACTTGAAATGTTGACGCGAACAGATTATGTTAACATGTAAAATTTTATTCACAATAAAATAACACAGATTTGTAATTATTTCTGCAACATATTATGCAACAAGAAGTAAACGGAACTTATGGACACATTACACAAAATAAAGCTTAGCAATGATACTCAATAAAGTTATAATATATTTCACTCAGCTCCATACACTGAAATAGAAAACCCGAACAAACATTACGGCCTGGTCTAGATCGAAAAGGCATTGACTGTGCCGTATTTCGCATTTTTGTGAAAAGCTATGTAAACTGTGAAATGTTCGTTATCGGTTGTAATAACTGTAAATGGCTAAAATACAATAATTTTAATAATAATAATATGGGACAAGTTGACGTTTATAATACTATAAATTGTAAGAAAAATAGGTTAGAGTTATGCTTCTTCCGAAAGATCCAGGAAGGTGAGTTTATACAATATAATATATATTTTATGAAAATAATATATAAACCTTACGTATTTCATATTTCAATAGTGGAGGGAAGGTGTTAATTCTTTCAAAAGAACACGATATCGAAAGTACAATACATTTTATCGCCTGCTAGGGAAAGAGTCTGTAATGAAGCGATAGTAGCGATCCTGGTGGTGAGCAACTATCTATGTTTGCATATTTATTAAGTATTGAGCTTCGTGACTGTGGTATATTATTATGTTGGAGAGATCATATGTGTAAATGTGTAACCATTCTGATTTTGAATAATGTATCTATAGTTTTTAATGCAAGTAATTCCATAATTCTTGTATTCGTGCTTTTTTTTTTCTTTATATTTTTCAAAAGTTGAATATTATATCGTATTCAAGTAGGAATCGTGGTGTTAATTTTTCAAGAATTCATGGAGTATTGTCATCCTTTTGCAAAATATTCACTTCTTGAATAAACTCAGAGTGTGTCGATAAATTTCTGATGTGTTGGTGTAGATTCATGCGGCAGACGTATTAAGTTCTCAAGAAATAAAGGAGCCTTTTTTAATTTAATATAAATAGCAATCTTTTCTGTAATAATTTGCATGACTGTTACTGGTGTTGATTTCACAGTTTCAGTGATTATTTATTGAAAATAAAAGTACATGAAGAGTTCGCGGGGAAAACGATGAATGTCACAGTTTTGTTAAGATTGATGTCATTATCTTATTCAATGGATCACTACGAAATTTAATGTTGTTCTTATGAAAAATGGTAAAAAGGAGAATTATCACCACGAATACAGTAATCCTTTCCTTTATTTTCTATAGAAACAGCACTACATCTTGCAGTTATAGACTCAATTAGATCATTATCTAATCCTTAACAGAAATGTGACATTCATCGTTTTTCCCGCGAACTTTTCACATTTTCTGAGTTAATTGAAGTTACAATTTTTTCAACAAAATTGTGTGTTCATTTATTTGCTCTCACCTACGTCATATCAACAGTAAGTGCATGTAAATTACGTACTATATAGGTAGGATGAGTTAAAATCAAACCTATGTGTGAAAACTAGAATTGTAACGTAAAATGTCATACCAAACGATCGGTTTGTCTTTGCTGCGACGTACACACGTTCCTATTTCAGACAGCGAATCCATTCGTTTGTCGTTCGTTCGCTAAGTGTGTACGCACCTTAAGTTGGTCTCAGTTTGTTCAATTTGGAAATATTGCATTAAGCCTCGTTCACACTTTTCAAGTAACTTGAATTCAAGTCACGTGATTTCAAGTAACCTGAATTCAAGTCGCAGTTCAGACATATTCAAATGATTTTGTTTTCAAGTAGGATAAAATGGCGTCGATAGAAGTTGTGCAATTAGGAATTTGTATAGTAGTAAGCCAGGGAAATGATAAATATATTGAAGAAATGGAATACGCGTTGTTCAGTATGGGTTAGGAATTAGATTAGTAAGAAAAATACACGACCATTGACCATTACAAGTAGAATAAATTAAATCTTCAAGCAGATTTAATAATTCTTAATGTAAATGTAATAAAATATAAGGTCTGATTTACCATAATTGAAAATGATTATCTTGAAGCTGTTATAGTTCCCAAAAAAAATCTATCAGCCACATTGAACTATGCCAGTTTCAGCCGATAAATGTCATCCCTTCAAGCTACACTCTTCTTAATCCCTCCTATATTCCTCACTTCTTCTCTATCTACAGTTTAATGGTTTTTAATTGTCTTTCATATTTCATCTGTGTCCACGTTAAAATCTCTGCTGTTCAATTTTTCAATGAACTCTTCCTTCCTTGGCTGCTTCCTTTGCATTTCTGTCACGAAACTTTTCAGTTTTTATAATCCACAGGCCTTCGTGAGTTTTATACAACTTCAGAAATTCAAATATTTGGTAATTATTTCACTTACTATTGTTTGCTATTATTTTTACGTTCTCAGTAGAACACAAAACAATCAGCTGTTAATTTAACATTCGTAAAACAGCTGTTAATTTAAATTCCCGCACTTTTCTCCTTGAATTCAAGTTATCAAGTGACGTTCACACTCTTCAAGTTGTTTCAAGTGTCCTTTCAAGTCAAGTAAAAAGTAGAAAGGGATTCAACTTCATTCGAAACATGAATTCAAGCCGTTATTTGATTTCAAGCCTAGACCATATACACCCAGATTGCTCGGCCTTATAGGCTTTGACAGTAACAACTTTTGTTGGGTACTGCCAGTGCCTTCTTCAGTTACAAGCCGGAGCCATACGTCGGCAACACTGTAATTAACTGTCAGCCGGAGGCCGACCATACAGTACACGTGTTTGTGCTAATGCCGATTTTCAATGTAAATTTATGTTACAATATAAGTGTGTGTCAATGGAATTATGTTCGCGGTCGTACCAAACGTTCATTATTGATGTATTATAAACTATGTGTGTTTTGGCAATAAAATGAAGACAATAAATGGAAAAAAATGGTTGCAGTCTTTGGAAATTTTTACGGTTAGTGATGACAAAATAAATATTAAATATTGTATTAACTACATTTTTATAGTCTTACTTGTGGTTTGTGATGTATCAGAATTCTAGCCAAATTGTTGGGTCTCGCCTGCTATATCAATAAAGTTACGCCGTTGATTTTCAAGTTCATTGTAAACAGCTGTTTTGTGATCTCATAAAATAAGTTGCAGTTTTGAAGATTCGGAATGCCTGCTATACGTCAGAACTATCTATAATTTTTAGATGCATACACTCACTTTGTTAGTTTTCAAGGTTTATTTATTAATATTATTCCTTTTGTAATAAATTAGTTATAAACACGTTTCTTTTCACTTCGTATTTACAGAATTTAAAGTTCACTAAGTTTACGTTAATTGGCACATACTTAATAGATAATGATGTGTTTTGTTAAGTATGTTGAAGGTATTTTTCTTAATTTTTTCATAGATCTTTATACTTGGCCTTGACCTATTTAAAATTATATATTTTTTAAAATTTGTAACAAATAATTTAGAATAACAGTATTGTTATGATGACTGGCGAGGTTCAAACTAAAACTGGCTTCCTGGGTATCGGAAATATTTATTGAAAAGCACGACAGATCACATGGAATTAAAATGTAGCCCTATATGATATTCTAGACCTTTCACGTCAGAGGTGAAACAACATAAAGCGACAAAACATTGTCAATTAAATAGCCACATAATGGTTAATTGATTTGAATAGGGTATTGCGAAAGTACGTCGTTATTTTATTTATTTTTGGTAGAAGTAACATTTCTTTAAGTATTTATTTATTTTCCCTAGTACCATCAATTGAAAACACGTATGATTTTAATTTTTTTGAAGTTATAAGTGGATGTATGCAAGTACTTAGGCGGTATTCTGAAATTCAAATAAAATACCATTTCGGATTCCGTAATAAATTACGTACATCAATACGCTGAATCTTGATCATATGCACTTAGTTTTGTATCAGTTAATGTCGAAAATGTACATGTGACAACGAAATCAAAGCACTAAAACATCAAACATCATGCCTTTATTTCGCCTCCGCCCGCCTCCACTCTGCGTTGCCAAATCTACCCATGTTCCGGCTTGTAACTAAAGAAGGCTCTGGTACTGCCATCTACTTGTTACATAAGGTGCCACGTCATAACTCCCATTTGAATTGCATTGCATTAGCGACCACAGTCTAGTATATATACAGTCACGAAGTTCAATACGTAGGGAATATGCATCCATAGATAGTTGCTAACCATTAGGATCGCTACTATCGGCTCGTCACATACAATGCAAAATAGTACCGGCAAAGTCTATTGTTCCTAGTACTCTCATCAACTCTAACTTCGTGACTGTCAACGAGTTACGTACTCGCATATAACTCGTTGGTGACTGTATATATTAGGCGGTGTTAAAGACTGTACTGCCGTTTACGGCGGACAGGCGACGATCATGGCACTTGTTCTCTTTAAAGTGCTACCGATTTTAACGTAGGGATGAGTAATCTGTTTCAAGTCAACTTGAAACATAGTTCACACTTTTCAAGTTCGTCGAATCAAGTGACTTGAATTCAAGTTACTTGAAAAGTGTGAACGAGGTTTTAGCGCCAATGAGAGGTCTAGCGGTTATTTAGTAAGTCTATGCGAGAAATACGAATTGGGTATTGTAGTTGCAGGTTCGGTAACCATTGCAGTTTCATTTTGTTCGCTCTGTGTCATGTGATTTCTAGTGCCTTTTTAGTAAATCTAGTGGACTAGTGATTACATGTTGCCGACTATGGATGAGACATTTTCGGAAATTCTGAACTTTGTGAACTAAAGTGGTGTGAAGGGAAGGGAAGGTATGGTAAAGTTGGAGGATGTGTTTCTGTCGTAACGATGAAGGACAGGAAGTAAAGAAATTTGATAATTTTGTTGTTATTGTTAAACAATTTCAAGGACTTCGATATTAGGTATATTCTATCATTAAATACCTTAAATAGTTTTTACTTACATATTGAGAATAATATACACATCGTTGTTTATAACCTAGTGTGAAACATTTTAGTTAGATTTATTCGTTCCACAATATTCTTACATTTGCTTTATAGCATTGAATAAAGAACATATCAAATTGTTACATTTAACATATAAAAATGCAAATATGAAATATGTACAGAATTAATACCTTAATAACATATTATATAATGCAATAAGTTTTACCATTTAATAGTATTGAAATATTTACACAGTGCTGTGAAATGTCGATAATTCATCAACAGAATAGAAAATGTGAGATATTAAGTAATTTTTTAGTTTTACCATAAATAATGCAGGGTTTTAGTTATGATTCTTAATGTCTTCAGGAAGACTATTGAACATTTTTATCTCCATGTAACGTACTCCCCTTTGATAACATGATAAATTTGATGACGGTATATGAAAAATCATTTTTTGCGGGTATTTATACTATGTATGGCTGAATTAGTTGGAAAATTTTCTTTATTGCATAAGAGGAAATTTATTAAAGAGTATATGTACTGATTTGTTAAGGTCAGAATCTCTAATTCTTTTAAAAATAATCTTCACGATTCTCTACCTTTTGCTCCAACTATTATTCTAATTGCTCTTTTTTTGTAATAAGAATATATATTTTTACTGTCTGCAGAATTTCCCCAAAATATTATTCTGTAGGACATAATGGAATGAAAATAGCCAAAATATATTGTTTCTAAAATACTGCTGTTTAGAAATTGTTGTAACGACCTAATTGCGAAGCATGCTGAGCTGAGTTTGGCGGTTATGTCTTTAATATGATTTTTCCAATTTAATGTATTATTAGTATGCAAACCAAGAAATTTGGTTGTTGATGTTTTTATTAGGGGTATATTGTTGATAGTTGTGTTTAATGTTTCAGAGATTAAATATGAAGTGTTTTTAAATTGAATTATGTTAGTTTTATTAATCTTTAAAACTAATTTATTGGTTGCAAGCCAGTCATAAATTTTAAGGAGAATTGTTTCTGTTTTAGCCTATATTTGAATGTGGCAAAGTTGTCTGTAATTAGAATACTTGTGTCTTCTGCAAATAATATAGGATAACCTGTTCCTTTTATTATGGGGCCAAGGTCATTTATAAAAATTAGAAAAAAAAAAGAGGTCCTAATATAGATCCTTGGGGGACCCCAGTAGAGTAGATTAAAATGAGTTGCTGAATGTGTTGATTTCAACTTTTTGCTTTCTGTTTAGGAAATATGACTCAAAACCACTGGTATACTATGCCTTTAATACCATAGTATTCAAATTTTTGTAGAAGAACTTTATGATAAATACAGTCGAAAACTTTGGAGAGATCACAGAATATCCCTCCTACTTGCAATTTTTTATTAATTGCTTCCAGAATTTTATCAGTTAAATTAAACTTCGCTTGCTCAGTTCATTTATTCTTTCTGAATCCAGATTGTTCTGGAATGGGGATGTTGTAACTATCAAGATGATATACTCTCTTATATATAAATTTTTCGAAAACTTTTAAGAAGAATGGTAGAAGGGATATGGGCCTGTAGTTTTCGGGTGTGGTTTTATCCCCTTTTTTGAATAAAGGGATAACAACTGAATATTTCAGTCACTCTGGAAATACACTATTAAACATTGAAAAGTTACATAAATAAGATAGGGGCTTGGATATTATTTGTAAACTGGCTTTTAATATTTTACTTGTAATTTCATCATATCACGAGGAATTTTTAGATTTTAATTGCTTCAGAATTGTAATTATTTTTCGTGGATTTGTTGGAAAAATTTCAATATTTGGGAAAGTTATAGGAAAAGATACTTTCAAATAATCGATAGCAGGGGATGTTTAAGTTATCCATTATTGAGATTATTTGTTGAAAATGTTCGCAATGTCTGTTGTATCTGATGTTTTTCTATTATTTGTTACACGAGTGTAACTTTGTTCTTTACTTCCAAACTTTGTGCTTTCTTTTTTTATTATGTTCCATGTTGTTTTGATTTTATTATTCGAGTTTAGAACAATGCCGTTAAAGTAAAGTTCTTTGGCTTTTAAGATTACTTTGTGTCATGCATATTTTAGAGCACTTTTTAAAGTGAGGTATTAATCTGGTGTCATTACTATTTCTACTTCGAATATATAGAGCCTTCTTAGATTTACACGAGATTTTTATGCCTTTTGTAATCCAATTGTTTTTAGACGTTTGAGAATTTTTGTACTTTACAGAAAAACTGAATTCAAAGATATTTAAAAATGTATTATGAAACACACTGAATTTACTATTCATATCACCATTTTCATACACAGATTCCCAGCTTTCATTTTTTAGTTTAGCTTCAAAGTCCTTTAAAGATTCTTCATTTATGACTCTTACCTTCATTTATTCGGGTATTTTAATGCAGGAATGTTATCGTTTGTGCTTATTAGTTGAGCATCATGGTCTGAAAGACCATTTTTAATGGGAACTGTCTGGTAACTCTCTAATGTATCTTTCCTTATAATTATATTATCAATTGCAGAAATCGATCCTCTTTGCATTCTAGTTGGAAAGTTGACCGTATGTATTAAATTGAAAGTTGCTAGTAATGTGATAAATTCTTCTTTTTTAGTTATCTCAGTGAGATAGTCAATATTTAAGTCTCTGGAAAACATGTATTCGTTTTTTTTTTTTTTTTTTTTTTTCACGTATGTGTTGTAATGTATTTTCTAGTAGATGAAGAAATGTTTGAAATCTCCAGAGGGTGACGTATATAGAACTATGACTATAAGATTACCAGATTTTAATTCTAATTCTACTGCAAACAGTTCTAAATCTTTTTCTCTGCTAAATTCTGCCGCATGCAAATTAATTATTCTTCGGTATATATTTCGTGTTGTAGGCTACTTGTGAATTTAAATTAATTTAAAGTATCATTAGTTCAACAAATTTTCTT